>NC_048304.1:101994776-102164776 GCF_013100865.1 Trachemys scripta elegans | reverse complement strand
TACTAAGTAGTTTCTATAGTGATAATAATGTACTAGGTCCACCTATTGGGAATATATAAAATTACAGAAAATTTCCGTTTGCTTTGGTTCTCTTTCTAGAATAATTACAGTAACTGACATTCATTCCTAGTCTGTTACCCTGATTATTTTAGAATAACCTGGTTATTAAGGCTTGGTCATGTTTCAAAATATACTGTAAAGTGACAACTTGTCATGTTGCCATCATCAAAACTGTAAAATTTCCACATTAGGAACGCAATTTTCTCCAGATTCCTGGGTACTTTCCTTGGTGGGGGTCTGGAGAGAAGTAAGTACATGATGCATTTTTCCAGGCAAAGTATGCTTTCTAAAAAATCATTTTACTTTCAAATTCTCACACAACTTTCCTGTAGCAACTAAGTTCAGTAAATCTCAATATCTGAACCACACACCCCTTTTGGAGACCCTTATGCTTCCACCTAACATGGTAGAGAACGCTAAAGTGGGGAGGGGGGGAGTTCTTCCCAGCAATTACAGAAGAGTCATTCTTCAACTAATTGACTCACATCATCAGAAAACGCTGAAGGGCTGATACTAAAACAATACCACCCTGTAAAAATGGCACAACCTTGCCATCTTAAAAATCCACATGTGTTTAAAGGAACTCCATTATATTAAATGGTATTCCTCCTAAGGGGCAAGAGATCCTTCACAGGGCAACTGCACATGTATATATTTTATACCCATTCCTTAGCTAACAGGAATTTCTCACCAAAGAATTGGTATAATAAAGGATGGGGTCTACAAAAGTCAAATGTGTAAAAGCCTCAGAACATGAGAAGGTGTATACAGGCTGTCCAAAAGCACACTTGGCTGACGAACTGACAGATTGTGCAATTTTGCTGTGGTAATTACTCAATGGTTCAGCAAATGGTAAGTAAATACTTTGGAAATAATAATGTCTAATTGCAGATGCACATATGGCATATCCCTATCCATTCCACAGCAGGTAAAGTAACAGCACACCCAAACCTTCTTTATATTCCCTGAGGTCAGACACCACCACAGCTCTAAACAGCTGTGATTAGGAAGGGTACTTTGGGTACTGACATGCGAATGAGAGCACCTTTAGAAAAGCTATCAGAGGGGTAGCCGTGTTAGTCTGAATCTGTAAAAAGCAACAGAGGGTCCTGTGGCACCTTTAAGACTAACAGAAGTATTGGGAGCATAAGCTTTCGTGGGTAAGAACCTCACTTCTTCAGATGCAAGAAGACGTCTTCTTGCATCTGAAGCTTGCGTTCTTACCCACGAAAGCTTATGCTCCCAATACTTCTGTTAGTCTTAAAGGTGCCACAGGACCCTCTGTTGCTTTTTAGAAAAGCTAGTAAGCGAAGGGAGGAGCAGGACCACAAGGCATTGCATTGAACCAGTCCTAGGAGAAAAAGTAATAACATTAACAAATATGAATTCAGTGTGTTCTGTCTCATACTAAACTCAGCATCTTTGCTACAATAGGCCAGATTTGTAAAAGGCCTGAATTTTGAGTGTTCACAGAGTTTCCATCAATGTTGTCTCAAAAACAAGACACAGATGCTATAATATGGTTAAATGTGGAGGCAGCAACTTTAACTACTATTATTTAACTGAGGTAACCACTCCAGAGGCAACCACTCCAGACTCCCTGGCAGAATTGTTCCAGTTGCAGATCTCAACATGCAACAATGCCTCCCTGACATACTGTAAACCTGAAGGCCAAGCCCCCTCTACACTCCTAGGCCTACCAAGGGACCCTGACTATATGCCTCCAATCCTCCACATCAGAAATAGAAGAGATGAGATGTGAGGAGCCACAAGCTGCATCGGGCAGATGCATACCTCACGACACCATATGAGTGCACAGGACCAGTGGCCAAGCAGCCCATGGGATGTAGGGCCCTCAGCTGGACTCTTCCTAACCCAGCTACCACACTAGAACCTCTTACAGGTGATGACAGCACTCAGCTTGATGTCAGCCCTTCACATCCTGCCAGGCAACTACAAACAAACTCATTCATGGTTTGAGGGGCTCCAACAAACCCCCACATCAGATAGATGCACTCCAGCCATCCTCCTGAAACAGCTCAGGAGAGGCATACAATTTAAACTAACTCCTTTTGCTATGCCTAAATCATTCTCTCCCGGTGAAAAATGATTGCCTGTGGGAATGAAAACAGCCTACCAGAGGGTGGTGAAGGGGCTTAGCTGGTTCTACAATATGCCCCTCTTTTCTTGCTATGTTAAGCAATTAGCAAAATGGAGTAATCTACCTGGGAGCCTCCACATTTGACAGAGGCTCTTCTGCGGGCGTAACTAGATATGTAATGGTGGGTCCTATCTACTCAATCCCAAAACAGATTAAAACAGCAGTATATTTAACTGCTTATTACCAGCCCCTGAAGAAACCGCTCCCCCCCCCCCCCAAAAAAAAAAACCTCAATTCAAATCTTAGGGCATACACACACTAAATCCTGTTAAGAGCTGAATAGTGGCCTGATTTCTGGAACACTAGAACATAACCAACCGTCTGGTAACCTGTGAACTAAAAACCCCGGGAAGGAAAGGTGAAGCACTCCACTTTCATACAAAAAGAAATGCCTGCTATTCAATCCACAATGTTAGATAATGCCAAGCCTTGATGAAATAACTATCACATACTGAATCACGGTCATAGCTTCAGAGAAAAGCTAGAAAACATCAACCCTAAAGGGTCAAAAACCAGAAGGTAGATAAAAAGATCCCCAGTGGATTTATTTTTTTAAAAAATCTCATTAATTTTAAGCCAATATCATGATGGGGGGAGGGGACTGCCTCATCA
Organism: Trachemys scripta elegans; assembly: GCF_013100865.1. Lineage (NCBI taxonomy): Eukaryota > Metazoa > Chordata > Testudines > Emydidae > Trachemys > Trachemys scripta. The sequence continues at coordinate 102,161,943 of NC_048304.1, read as the reverse complement.
TTTTTGAACACTTAGGGCTGGCAATACTGAATCTGGCACGAATACAGCAGGAAGAGGTTATGAAAATCTGGGGCTGCACATACCAACCAGTTCATTCTACCTTATTGCTCCCATGCTAATCTTTCCTAGGACAGGTTTTAGTGGACTCTATCTCACTCCAAACCTACTACTGTGTTATTTTTACATCACACAATTTCCACATTTCTTCTAACTTTAAAATAGAGACACAATAGTTTGAATATGTTAAATTCAGATCCAGTTTGTGATTTCATGCCCACCATTCACAAATGTTCAGGTTTAGCACTTTCTAAAGTTAGAGGCAGTTTTAGGACTAGTTCTTACTTTGAGCATACAAGTGTTTGTATGGCTTTGACATAGGACTAAGGGCACGTCTTCACTACCCGCCAGATCGGCAGGTAGCAATCGATCTATTGGGGATCAACTTATCACATCTAGTGAAGTTGCGATAAAAATCGATCCCTGATGGCTCTGCCGTCGACTCCGGAAATCCACCGCAGCAAGAGGCAGAAGCGGAGTTGATGGTGGTGCGGCAGCGGTTGACTCGCCGCCGTCCTCACAGCCAGGTAAGTCGACCTAAAATACGCAACTTCAGCTACGCTATTCACGTAGCTGAAGTTGCGTATCTTAGGTTGACCCCCCCCCCGCACGTAGTGTAGACCTAGCCTAAGTGGCATTCATCAAGGCACTGCTTCAAGCCTTGTTCCCTTTCAAAAATAAATCATAATACACTGAAAGCTTCCATTATTTCTCTGTTTCTTGTTCTTAGAAGAAATCAAACCCTAGTTAGCTTGATTCTCCTTGGAACTAACGTTTCCAAATAACTCCCTGATATGTTTCTCTTTGGAATTAGGATTTCTTATTTTTCTTTCTTTTCATTAATGTTTAGAAACTATACAGATGTATGATTAATGCCTGTATATGACTTTAATATATGACAAAGTAGAACTAATCATACAATATGCATTATTTTAAAAACTACATTGTTTTCATCTTACATAATTATCTCTTTATTGCTGTTAATCAGGATTCCTACAGTGATACACAATAAAAGGCATTAATGTTTATGTCAGCAGATCCAAACCTGAAATCAGATCCATCTGTACCATCAGGTGCTCATTAGGCCAATGGAAGAGAGCATTAGAGACACATACAAATAATAATAAGGAAAATATTTTGTATTACAGTAGCACCAAGACGCCTCAATCAAAATTCAAGCCCCATTGTAATAGGAACTGAATACTTCATAGAAAGAGACACCTTCTACCCCCAGAGAACTTACAGTCTAAATAGGCAAGACAGACAAATTGTTGGGACAGGAAAGAGAGGTTAAGTTACTTGCTGAGGTCACACAGCAGGTCAGTGGTCATGGAAGCTAGGAACAGAAACGAGGTCTCCCAAGTTCTAGCCCAGTGCCCCAGAGACTGGACCACACTACCTCTCAAGAGGCACCAAAATGAATAACCCCAAGAAGCTGCTGAATTTCTCAAGTTTTTATTCACGACATTTAGTCAACAAAATTTGTCATGATTTTTTCTAAGACTGGATATTTAAAAATAAAGAATTCAAGCTGTGTTGTCTATGAGGGACATTCCACATATGGCTCTGCCACGGCCTGTGAGCTAGAACAGGTGAGTTAGAGGTCTTTGTGTCACCATGTCCCCCACAGCCCAGGGTACTGTAAAGGAAGCCCCACTACTCCAAGGATTTGCATATGGGCAGGGAAAGGGAGGAATATCGAGAGAGAACAGGGCCGGGGATCCAGATAGACTCTCTGTTGGGCTCAACCAGGAGACTACCAAAGAATGAGTGCAACCTAAGGCAGCATTAATTGTTTTTGTCTTGGCCAAGACCTGTCCCGTCCCCGCAACCAACTCAGAACTGTGGCTCAAAGGGCAGCAACTTCTTAGTGGTGGGAGAGGGACCCAGAAGAGCAGCACCCTGACCATTCTGTGGTGGATGTCAGGGCATGAATATGACCAAAGCAAGTTAGTTTTAAAACTTGAATGTCTATACAGCAAAACAGTTTCTGTTTATTTCCCCAGATCCAATCCATATGCAGGAGAGGGCGCTGGTTGAGGTTTTTTGCAAGGGCTATTTTCATAAAGACTAAAAAAAAAAAAAAACCAAGAAAAAGAAATGGAAGGGCAAAACTTGACACGTGTTCCATGGCAGCCCTCCTGTCAGTGGCACCAACTGGCATGCCCATTGCCTCCATGACAAATGTCCTCTGAAGGGGATAGAAGAGAATCTGAATAATAATTTTCATTACCTCAGAAAATCAATACTAGGGATGGGACGATAAGTAAGCAAGTGTTGATGGCAACAGAAAGCAGCATGGATGAATAACAGTAAATTTGGTAGACGCCCCTCCCTAATTTAGTGTTTTTGTAGCAGATTTTGCTGTTTTTATGTATCATCCACATACCCGCAGGAACAGGGGAAATAATAGGGCTTGAATGAGACAGCAGGGCTCAGAGAGGAGTAAAAGGCTTTCCGACAGCTAGAAGGGGGCTTTAGGCTAGAGGAGCAGATAAGTAAAAATGATAATACCAAGCACTTACGTTCAGAACAGTCTACAGATATTAATTTATTAATCCTCAAAGCCCGCTCTGAGTTAGATAAGCAAGTATTATTATCCTTTTGTTTACAGAGATTCTGAGGCAGCAAGGTTAAGTGACAAGTCCAAGGCTTCAGAGGCAGGTTTAGAGCTCAGGTATTCAAGAAGTCCAGTGCTGTGCTCATTTCTTCAGGCCGTGCTGCTATTCAGTGACCAGCAGGAAGCAAGATGTGTCTTAGAAGAAACCACTGACTAGGCTATAAGCTGAGTACATCTCTGCAATGCTCTTGTTTCCAGATTTCACCAGCAGTGTTTGCCATCTGAAACTATTCTCCAGTTTGGCCAAAGAGAATTTGGAGACACGGAAGCAAAGAAGACTTTACTACTCCTTTGTGCACCACACTCTTCCCCTTCCCTTGGATCCTGCAGCCATCCAGCACCAGCCTGCTCACAGGTGTACATTAGAGCAACTTGATGGCCACATACCAGTGGTCCCAAGTGGTTTAAATTGCAGTCAGAGATCAGCAGGGCACAGGGATGCTCCAGCCATGACCCTTGTGTTGGCTGCAGGAAGGGAGTAGTTTAGGAGACACTATACCAGCAATACACCATCCAAGGATTCCACTACACCAGGGAAATCCTTAAGAAACCAAGCAAAACAGGTTTAGGGAAGCTTTGTGCTGCTGGAATGGCTCATAACAGTCCTGACATACCAGTGAATCACAGCCTGAGTTAGTAATTATAATATAATACTAATAACATGTATTGTGAAGCCCAGACCTATTGGTAAACAACTAATACATATCTTGAGTGTGTTTCGTTCCCACCCTGTTACTGTGCAGATAATGACTGGCTGTTTGCTAATATAGCTTAAAGGTGAACTGCAAAGAAGAAATAAAATTTGAGTTAATTATAGGTCAGGATTGCTGCCAAATCTGACTAGGGTTTGGATTATAATTCAAATGGCACCAAAAACTCACACAAGTTGTTCTTTGAGATATTAGCCCAAAATGTTGGCTCCACCATATTGAAAAGTATGAGATTGGGGATTCTCGTGAAATTCCCATCATCTTGTGTATCTCTCATTAGAATGGCTGTCCTTGAAGGTTTTGTATGTAAAGGAAACAGACCGTTCTGGGATCTGACCCACTTTCTCCTCACTCCCCTGCTCCCTCCCCCAGCAAAAAAAAAAAAAGAAGAAGAAGGTTTGAATCTCAAATGGTTAAGCTTCAATCTATAGTTAAAAGAGGCCCAGATGACATTCTGGGATGAAGAACCCAAAGAAGTAAGAGAGTTTTCACAGGTGTATTTGAGTGGGTCTGATATGAATCTGCAGCTGGGAAAGCAACATATTGTAAATATGAGTTTACATGGGGAGAGGGGTTGTCATGGCTCAGAATAGGCATTGGAGTGAGATTTTAGCTACTTCTTGAGCAGGGCAGGAAGAGAAGGATTGTCTACATTGAGCCTTTTGCTTTACAATGTGCCAGTTCCTATACTGACAGCAAAAGACCTTTGATTATAAGAATATTTGCAGGAGGAGGAGCAGCAGCTCTTTTCGTATATTGGGATTTTCAGCAGTATTTTAGACTTTAAAGGAAATATTTTCAGAGCAGTGAATAGGGAGCTAGATTTGCAACTCCCATGAACGGTAACATTTGTCAGTTAATCTACTGTACTCTGTGGCAGAATTTACCTTTTACCCTTTCACTTTTACAGGGTTACTAAACAATTCAAATGTCAAATTATTATATTGTTACTGAGATACAATGAAAATGAAAGGATGTTTAACAAACCCATCAGTAACAGGGATTGTGATTCTAATTTCCTGAACACTTTGTTATCTGCACCCTCTTAGGTAATGTAGTCCATTCTTCTGCAGACACAGGTTCACTCCCTGCAGTATATTCTCCAGTGTTTTGTCCGGTTTGGTTTTAAATGACTCAAGCTTCCATCATTTCCCTTCAGAGATAGTACCACTGTCTTAGGTCAGTATTAGGATATTTTCCTGATATTCAGAATATCTTAAACATCTATTTGCTTAAGTTCCTTCTATATAGTTAGTTAGTTAGACCTTCTTTAGAAAAAAAAATCTCCATCTTTGGTGTTTACCCTTATCAAATACTTACAGCTAGTTATAATTTGGTTGGCCTTTGCATAGTAAAGGTTTCCTGTGAGCACTGCTCTTCCCACACTGTGCTTCATGTTGTGCTACCCTAGGTAATGGGACTGCTAATTTGGGGCCATACTGTGTGATTTGCACATAGACCTCTGTAGGTGGTGGCATTGCTCCTACAGAAGCATGAGGAGGATGGGCAAGGGATTAGCCCTCAGGAGTAGAGCTGGTCAAAACTCTTTACTTTCCATGTCATTTTGACATTTAGAAACCTGGTTTTCTTTCTGAATGGGAACAAAACCAAAACAAAAATGGAATTTCTATAAAGTTTTTCTTCAAGAAACACCAAAACATGGTGTTTCCAAAACAAAATATGCTCCCTGGCAAGCTCTGGCAGCTGCTGCCTGAAGTTGATATGAATCCAGACTGGTCTGTTTCCCCACTGCTATTCAAAAGCCAGGGCTTCTAGTGGCCACTATTCCAAGGCTGCTCAGATACATGGATTGCCCTTGGTCCCTGAGGGGCACCCTGACGAGCTCACTGGCCTAGGAATTGGACAACACTAGGGATCCCCAGCCCTGAGGCCATCCACAAGATGCAAGTTTCAAAATCTAACTAGTAGTTTTGGAACCCTGCCTGTGTTCTATCAGAAGACACGTCAAACACATCATATTTCCATAAATCGTTTTGCTTTCGACAGACTGGCATTTTCCAATTGGAAACGATTCCACTGGAAAATTTCTAATAAGCTCTACTCAGTAGGAGTGTCTACTGAGGTTGCCTAATGTGCACAGTCTACACCATCCATTAAGTGACACAGATCATACCACTCCCCATGCCCAGTTATCCATCCCAATGTGGGCCAATGTGGAAAGGGCCTGGCCTTGTCTCCCTACTCCCCTTTGCCCATTTCCAAGTAATTTGTTTCCCCAAGCAGACACTGCTCACAGGGACTGCTATTGTGCTCTGCTCTCACATAAGATGTACAAGGGATGAGAGGTGAAGGACAGCCCTCCTTTTCATGCTGCCTCAGAAGGTCCAATGACAATCACCTCCTTGGGTATTTTGCTGCTATGTATCATGCATTATATAGCCACAAAATACAATGGATTTTTTATTAAACTCAAGGATGAGAAATCTTATAAATTATTAATTAACCTGTCATTCTTTCTATTCCGCACCCATAAAAGTATGCAAAAAATGGTGCATTTCCAGGTTTAACAAGCAATTTACAATTAATTATTGAAGCTTATTAAGCATAGCTTTGACGTAAGTATTTTCTGCCTACCTTTCCTCTACAGCATTCACCAAAATTTGACTTTCTAGGAGGAACTAATTGAATTTCATGGTTTACACATTACTTGCTCACTTTTTAATCCCTAGCTCTACTTTTCCCTTTATGGATCATCCCGGAAGAAAGACACAACATCAGCTTTGTATTTGCATTATAAATAAGAGTTCTCTTTTTAGTTCTATCCACAGGAGCACACACTGGGTCTGATTCTCTCATTCTTCATTACACTGGTTCAACTCCATTGAAAACTATAAAGATGCAAGAGTCTGAAAACTGATTCAAAAGATATTACAAGTGTTTGCAGGTGCTCAGATACTATAGTGCTGACAGGGAGACTGAGCACTAGATTACATAGACACTTGCAAGTTCCCAGGCAAATTGAAATTCCTTTTGAAAATTTGGCTCATTCTAGTTTATAGCAATGTTGTCACTTAACTTTTCATTTTAATGTTTGCATAATTTGTTCCTCTTCTATTATCCTTCTTTATGCTTTTTTCTAGATCAGGAAACAAATGACCAATGAGGGAACAGTCTCTTACTACAGACAGGACCTCTTCTGAACTGCTTCCATGTAAAAAAACAATAGGTGAAATCCTGACCCCAGTGAAGTCAATGGGAGTACTATCACTGACTTCAATGGAGCTTAGATTTCACTCCAGTTTTTTCCACACATAATACAAATGTTCATAATCACTCTAGTGCCTGTAGTGTCCACAGCAAACAAAACCTAAACAAGATGAGAATGAGGACAGATGTCATAGTACGGTACATCTAAACAAACACTTGTATATCCTGAAGTATTTGAAACTTGTGTATGCACATATGTTGTCAAAACAGCGAGGGAAAGCACAGCAATTGCTTTCCTAGTATTTTAACTAGAAATAATGCAAGAAGGAATGCCCTGGTCATATTTCTGGTTAACATATGTAGCATGAGGCTGTTTTTTCTCTCAAAGCATTTTATAGAAAGTCACACCAGAAGGCTGTTTAATCTTTACCACATTGTGTCCTACCAAAGAAAACCAAACCAATTTGCAAAATAATTGGATACTTCCAGTGGCTTTCTCCTCCTCTGTTAACCACATCCAAAGGGGCATCCAAATATTATGAAATAACTAAAAAGCCAGGCAGTGGTGTTATAACTGTTTTGGTCCCAGGATATTAAAGCAACAAGGTGAGTTAGGTAATACTTTTTTTGGACCGTCTGTTGGTGAAAGAGACAAGCTTTAGAGCTTACACTGAGTTCTTCCCACCTTGCCAATCTAGAGTTCACATCATTAGAAATCCTGGAGAACAAAATCTAAAGAGAAAAGACTCTCTTTAATTGTATGACCTTTCAAGGGATAGCTCAGCGGTTTGAGCATTGGCCTGCTAAACCCAGGATTGTGAGTTCAATCCTTGAGGGGGCCACTTAGGGATCTGGGGCAAAATCAGTACTTGGTCCTGCCTAGTGAAGGCAGGGGGCTGGACTCAATGACCTTTCAAGGTCCCTTCCAGTTCTAGGAGATAGGATATCTCCATTAATTTATTTATTTTATTTAACTTGCCTCAGCTTTTCTGTAACTGCATCAGATAATTGTCCCGTGACAAAACAAAGGCTATCCAGTAAATAAAGTGACCCCATAACATAGTAGTCTGTAACAACAGCAGCAGTAACACAGTTTACTTGAACGTGAATTATAAAGTACATAAATTTTAGGAGGTAAACTATCGGTACTAGCCAAACATATACTTTTTTACAGGGGCAGATTATAGCTACTCCTTACCCAGGTGACCTTTTCCTATTGGAATAGAGACCAGCCTCAACTGTAGTTATTGAGCTTTGGGGAGCACAGGGATCATTCCCTCCGTTCTTTTTACTTAGTCTCATCCTTGGAAACAGCTGAACTAATTTGGTTAATGTTTCCCGCCCCCTTCCACCCCTCTCCCCAAAATAAACCACGCATCCACCACACACTGAACATAAAATTTTCAGCTCAAATGGTTACATTTTGGCAAAGTTATAAGCACCTGAAAACTGTATCTTATCATGGGAAGTATCTGACAACCTTAATAATTGGTGGCACTACCAGCCCCGCCTATAATAAGACTGACTTAAATGCTGAACAGGCCTAGTATTGGCTCTTGTTCAGAATGGACTTCACCTAAAAGTGCTATCGAAATAAACATATGGGGAAAAATAGAGGGGGAGAATGTTTTTTTCCACCAACTCTTTTCAGCTCCATTAATCTTATGAGTTACTTGTAACTACAGTAGGCACAGCATTTTCAGACAGAAATGTGATTTTCAAGTTGACAGTGTCCTTTCAAAGCAGCAGAACTGGTTATCTTTGATAAGGACCCTATTCCCTTACTGATGTAGTTTTAATGTAACAGCCAATTTCCAACCTACTGGGCCATGGAAGAGAAAAAAGATTGATCAACTTTAAGTTTGTTTTCTCTGCCGTATGTTATAATAAACAATAACGTATGCAGGAAAAGAGCTGCTAAAATTGGGTCCTGTGTTACAAATTTGATTCTACAAGAATTGTTCTAAGGTTAATTTAAATACTGTGCTTGAAAAAAACCACATAATCCAATATATTTTATTTTTAATACAAAGTTATAAATATATTCTGATACATTATGAAAGCTACAAATAAAATATGCTTCAGTTTGCAGATATAGTCTCAAACTAAATTAAAGCATCAAATTTAATTAATTAAAATCCAACTCCTTGTTCTCACTGTCTGATCTGTTTGGGGCAGACAACAATGATTTTGCCTAATCTTGTGACTCAATATCAATTCCGTTGCTGGAGAAAACCAAAGTATATGCACTAAAAAGTGCTTGAGAGCAGTAGAAAGAAATGTCCCTTGAAATACCTTAAGAGCTCTCTAGAGCTAAGAAAATTTGAGGCACAGCACAGGAAGTATTTTGGCCCAAGCTATCTTTCCTTTAGAGGAGTCATTCCTGAAAGTTCATAGCAAGAACAGAGGGTTACAATTAATGGAGTTTGTGGATGGATCTAGATGGGGGAGAGGGAGAAGAAAATGTGAGAGATTTTGAACTTTGCATTTTTTAGATGCTCTACAGATTTCCCTGTTTCCTAGTGTGAAAAGTATATAATGAGAGCATAAAACTTTATCAAATATGGCCTTAGGCACTAGTGTAAGGTTCCCTGTCTGGCTTAATCATGTTTATTACAAAGGAAGGCTGAGGTAGGAAAGGAGAGGTGTCATACCAATTGTGAAAGTCTGATAGTCCAAAAAATATGTTACTGGTAGTGCTTTGTTACAGACGTTCGTGATAAATTTTCATTTGATTTTACTTTGTTTTGCCTTCAAATAAATAGGGATAAATAAAAACATAATATTACAATAATATTTAGTATCCTGAATATATAGCACTGTTATTATCCAGGTTCAAAAATAAATGTAGATATGTAAACTTAAAGAGATGGTTCCCAGTTGCTTCACTCTCTATTCCCCATATTCTCCCCAGAGTTCCCCACCCCCATTTCTTTCCCCTTAGCTTCCAGTTTCCCTCCTCACTGTCCCATACAGCATTCAATTGCTGAAGCAGCTCTCCTGTACTACCTTCTGACATCAAAGACACTAGGCCTCACTGTAGATGCCTCTTTCCAGCCCACTACTTCCTCTTGATCTACTCCCACTGCATTCACATAACAAGAATTTGAGAGCATTGCATGGAAACTGAGCCACCTTCCGGGACTGATTCATGCCCTCTTTGGATACTGAGAGCACCTGGGACATCCTCCATCTGAGGTAGTCAGCACCATCTGCCCTGAATCACTCCATCCTCCAAAGAGTACTTCAGAATCTAACATTCATTGCAACCAACCTGTCCAACTCCTGAATCCAACCTCCTATTACTGAGCAAGGTAATTGGGAAGCTCGCCAAGGTTACCTCCAGCTCCACTTGGATGCTGCCAGTATCCTGGACCTCTCTGAATAAGGCTTCAAGCTAGGACATGGAGCAGAGATGATAGTGGAGGATCTTCTCTTTACTATGAACAGGAGCCATACAACAACACCCATATTTGCTGTACCTTTCCACAGCCTGTTCATGGACAGCCATGGAATCCTGCTGTCTCATCTCAGATGGGATCACACGGAGATGGCTTTATTTTTTCCTCCTTAGATGGCAGGTGATTGGTTCCTCAAACCCTATCACCTGTACAGTCCCTCAGTGATAATTCTCTCACCTATTCTGTTCAGTATCTGATATAAAGCCACTGGGGACGACGTAGAACAGCATGGACTAAAATTCCAATAATATATCTAGATCAGACACAATTAAGACTCCATCTCCTTGCCATCCACAGGCCTAGCTGAGATCTGCAACAGGATGCACAGCAGCTTACGGAAACTAAATCCTAAGAAGACAGTGGTGATGATAGCAAGACAAAAGTTACCATGGGTATCTGCGCTAAGTTATTTAAGGCAATGCTCTGCACATAATGAATGTTTGCTTCGACTCTTCACCGCTTCTCAATAACCAGATAGCTAAGACTATGAAAAAAGCCCTTTTCTAAAACACATCTGGTAAGAAAGCTGTTGTTTCTTAGTATCATAAGGTTACAAAGGACCACAAAGGTCATCTAGTCCAGTGGCTGTTAACCAGGGAGTGCATAGATCTTCCAAGGAGGTACATCGCCTCATCAAGATATTTGCCTAGTTTTACAACAGGCCACAAAAAAAGCACTAGCGAAGTCAGTAGAAACTAAAATTTCATACAGACAATGACTTGTTTATACCACTCTGAAATGTATGTACTATATTTATATTTCAATATATTTATTTTATAATTAGAAAGTAAATATGAAAAAGTAAGCAATTTTTCAATAATAATGTGCTGTGACGCTTTTGTATTTTTGTGTCTGATTTTGTAAGCAAATAGTTTTAAAGTGAGGTGAAACTTGGGGTATGCAAGACAAATCAGACTTCTGAAAGGGGTACAGTAGTCTAGATCAGTGGCTCTCAACCTTTCCAATCTAACCCACTAGCCAAGATGCACACTTTGTTGAGTCTAAACCACCCAGGACAGATGGTTATCCAGCCTCTTTTTGAATGCCTCTAGTCAAGGAGATTCCACAACCACCCTAGACAGTCTGTTCTATTGTCCTTAGAGTTAGGAAGTTTTTCCTGAGATTTAATCTAAATCTTCTATGCTATAATTTGAAATCATTGCCTCGTGTCCTGCCCTTTGTGGAAACAGAAAACAACTTTACTCCATCTTTTTTATGGCAGCCTTTCAAGTATTTGAAGATCACTATCATGTCCCCCTCTTGATCTCTTCCAAACTAAACATACCCAGTTCCTTCAACCTTTGCTCATATGGTTGCATTCCATCCCTTTGGTAATATTCATCGCTCACCTCTGGATCCTTTCCAGTTTCTTTACTTCCTTTCTCTACATTGGTGTCCAAAATTGGACACAGTTCTCCAGCTGAGGCCTAACCAGCACCAAGTAGAGTGGTACTATCACCTCCTGTGACTTGCATGCTATGCCTCTGTAATGCACCCTAAAATTGCATTTGCTTTTTTTTTGCAGCAGCATCACATTGCTGACTCATGTTGAGGTTGTGATCTACCACAACTCCCAGATCCTATTCAGCAGTGCTGCTGCCAAGCCAGTTCCCCCATTCTGTATTTGTCCATTTGGTTTCTCTTCCTTAAGTGTAGCACCTTACATTTGTCTTTGCTGAATTTCATTTTGTTGTCTATAGCCCAGTTATCCAATTTATCAAGATTCTTCTGAATTTTAGCTCTATCCTCCCAAGTGTTGGCAACCCTACTTCCAGTCATCTGGAAATTTGATCAGTATGCTCTCTATTCCTACATCCAGGTCATTAATAAAGATCTTAAAACACTTCCACATATTCATGACTTCTAGACTTCATTACTGTAACTGTTCCTAGATATGAAACCATCGAACTTATAAAAGCTCTAATGAGTGTTTAGCACAGCAGCCCATCTACTCAGCAATAAAAGCCACAGAGAAACCATCAACACACTGCTGCACTCTTCACAGTCTCCCCATTAAATACTAGGTCAAATTTAAAGTTTCGGTCCTCATCTTCAAAGCCTACCATGGGACTGATCCCAGGGGAGCCAGGTTGGTCTACCAGATAGGGCACTGGATTGCTAGCTACAATACCAGTTCTCTGCTCTGTCACTGATATACTGTGTAACCTACATAAGCTACTTAACCTTCCTGTGCCTCCATTTCCCCTCCCACCCTCTATCTGTCTTGCCTATTTAGATTGTAAAGCTTTCAGGTCAAGGACTCTCTCTTTTACTATGGGTTTGCACAGTGCCTAATACAATGGGTCCCTGATCATGGTTGGGGCCCCTAACCACTATGGCCAGAAAATAAAACAACAAATAAAATAATGAGTTAGCTGAAGGGCCACCTCAGTCTGCATGATCACAACCTCGTATGACAGCTATATTTCACAAGAAAAATGGAACGGCCAATCTCACACGTGAAATGTGTAGGAGACAGAGCTAGGTCAGCAACTAGACCATGGATCTAGAAATCCTAGAAGAGATCAGGGTAATCCTGAACTTCAGCATCTTCAGAGCAAATGCAAAAAAAACCTCACCTCTTCAACCTAAACTTCCTACTAGGAGTGGGTCAGTACAACACATGGCCACCCTCTTTCAAGCTGCCTTCTTGTTCTCTAGAATCTCAGCTTTCACTTTAAAAAAAAAAGTCACTCTGCTGTTATGGTTATGCTGACATAACCTTGAAAATGTGAATGGAATGCAACTGATGCCGAGATGTCTAACCAAGTTTGCAGAGAGCCTGAGACACTATCTGTAAAAGGTGTGAACTGTCAAGCTTGTCACAGGGAGGTAGCCAGATGCTCAATGATGATCCTTTACATGTCAACATAGTTAACTATTTCACTGTCAAAAGCATGTAAGAAAGGAGAAGAAGGAGGACATGTTAGGTAAGTCTTCACAAATTATTGTGAGCAACGACTCATTTTGGCTCCATAAATGATGGTATTTTCCCAACCCCACTGACCTCATTCATTTTTCTCCCCAGTATAGAAGGAGGCAAGCCTAAGGAGCCTTATCTAAACCCCACTGAAGGGAAGCCAAGCACAGCCCGTGGGTACATTTGGACTCTAGTGAATGAGAGTCATACCCACTGAGCAAGTATAATCATATCTGAACACCTCGAGTCTACTGTGAGCAGTATCTCATTCTGGCAACCCACATGAGTAGAGGTTATTGTGTGGACAGAGCTTTGATGAATACCACTACCCTACCCTCCCCCCGCCCCCTGACATCAACCCCTGCTGCCCATAACACCCAAACACAAAAATGTCCAGACACCATGGTTATAAGGTGCCAAACACCATGATTATAGGGTGCCATGTAAAAGCCTAGCTAGATCGTGATAAACTGGATAGAGGGAGTGAATAAACTACCACTTTTCCCTAGCTGGCCTTAAATGGAAGAGAAACATTTAAAAGATTCATTTCTGTTTCAACATTTTGAATCCACTACTTTCAAATGAGTTTAAAAACATCAAAATGTTCAGATGTAATTTCTCCCATCATTAAATGTAAGTAATGTAAAACTAAAACAAAGAAGCAAAAAGCTAGTGGGGTTTGAGTGCTACTTTGTGTCTGAATTCTAATAAAACATGGAAAGGGAGCATTAGAATTGAGACAACCAATTCTGAAATTGTGTGGCTACAGGCATTGGAGTAAAATCCTTTTATACCACAAGTCTGATCCCGCCCTCCCCACTAAGCAATAAGATGTGATCTCAGCTTAGTGGCAATGAAGGAGTAACTTGTACACTGTGCAGGTTTACAGTATTTAGTAATACAGTAATTCTAATACCATTTGATGAAGCAATGCCTGAAACTTTTTTGCTCTTCCAGGTAACCTCCCACTAATTTAGAAGGTATGAACTTATTAAATAATTCAGTTCCAAAGTTTTGTTTAGTTGAAAAAACACTCAATTTCCCTCAGTTTCTAGAGCTGCTTTCAAAGAATCTAAGCAACTATATATTCCTCTTTAAACAAATAAAGTTAGCTACCCTTTTGCCATTCAGAATTCAACGTTCACACTAAATTAATTTTTCCAAAAGTAATTCAAATAAAAGCTTTGCTGCTGCTACCCTTTTCAGAGCCACAAGATTGAATAAGGCATCTGAATAAAATTGTGTATTACAGCCTTCTTTAATATTTAAGCATGACATTCATTGATTTGTTTCTTGTTTTCTGCAAACCTTGACAACATGATAAAATAAATCATAAGAAGAAAATATAGTGGTAACATCTTTTATGGACTTCACATAGTCATCAATCTCAAGCTGTGAGTGAATTATCAGTGCAGCAAAAAGATCTATGTTTTAAGAGCTCCAATAGCATACTAGCTAGAGGTTTTTCACAAGCAAACTCAAGGCGAGTGACTGATAAGCATCATTATTGTTTTCTGAGAGTCTAGTTTATAGTGTGTTGTGGAGGTGTTGGCATATATGTTTCAGAAGGAAAGGTTTGATCAATTCTAAGTAGACATCTACTAACATATAAAAAAATATAACAAGGGTTCCTGCTGAGCAGTATTAAAGTACCCATCACACCATGTCAGCATGACAGGCCCCATGTTGTGTTTTTGATTATATTTAATATAGAATTAACCTTTCTTAATGTAATATATTGTGTATGCAACATGGATCAAAAACTATCTATTTGGACAAAAAAACAGCTCCTTTATTTAGCTTTTTAAGCAATATTTATTTATTTTTCAATGTATAGAATTTCCCATCACAAAATCTTCAGGGACCAAAAGTAACAGGAAGATCTAAGATCTAAGACCCTTGTTGTTATCATATATTTGTGAACCAGTAGGACATACAGAATGCAAGCAATTGTAAACTGCTGAACAGCTATGTAACAACAAATGTGGGACAGACAGCACTGGGGATATAGTCAACAATATTTTGTTGACAAGTGACTCCAAGAGATGGGAGTGAGAGGGAACTGAAAAACATCAATCTTAAAACTAATGCTCACATTGAGTACTTTCACTAACATTCAGCTTTAAAGATTCTCAGGTCAGTAAGGCAATTAGAAAGATGCATACCCAGAAAGTGGGATTGTGCTTTCTATGGAATAATAATAATAATGAGGGATGCTTTGGAAGAATCAAACACTATGAACACAAATGTGAAAAACAGAATTAATTTAATGGGCTAAGCCAGATCATTTGCAAGTACTTGACATTACTTCATAATGATAAGGTTATGTAAAGGTATCATTGTATTACTGTGCAAAATGCCAGTCCTGTAAGTAACTCTTTCAACAGACTTACAAATGTTTTATATCTGGTAAATGGGCTAATGAAAGCTTTAGGTTTAGAAAGCAGTAGCCTAGGGACTGTACGAGTAAATATTAAGATGTTTTCTGACAAGCTGAATATATGTGGTTTCCCACAAAATCCCACAGTGCTTTGCACTCCATAAATATCACTCCTCTTCCCTCACAACTTTTACTACATGAAATATGATACCATGGTCCACTAAAACATAGCGGTACTTTCATTGGTCTTGAATCTCAGGCACACATTTATTTACATAGGTTGAATACCATTCATCACCCTCATAATTAATCCAAGTCAATTGTAAGATTATGAAGTATTTCCTTTACCATAGTATGTTGCATCAGGACATTACACATTTAGCAGAAATGATCACCACAATCCCTTCAGTTTAAAATGCTGAAATGTTTAAAGGTTTTGTTCCTCTAGCATTATTATAACCAATTAAATTTACTGGGCCAAATCCTACAATCCCTCAGGCAAATTTTTACTGAAATCTAAGAGACAGTTGCTTGGGTATGCTTTGCAAGATTTGGCCAAGTAAGTTCATTGTGAATTAACTGAACTCCAGTATCATTTTACTACTACTTTAGGACACAACTTTATACTCTTTACTCAGGCAAAACTATGGGGTGGAAGATTGGTCCATTGATTTCAAAAGAATTTTTTTCTGAGTAAAGACTTCAGGACTGGGCTACAATTTTGTGTGTTAATATTTTGTTATATATCACTTCACAAACATTTCATGTGTTTATTAGTGAAGTTGTCCTACCAAGATGGCCTGCCACACCAAGGTTGATAAGCTTATCAGAGCTAGGACTGCCCAGTAATCAGATAAGATATCTCCAAGGAAACCCAAGTTCTACAGGATATATGATGGTAACTGAGCAGATGACACATTTTCCTTTCAATTCGATATTGAACTAGTGCCCTTGTATGTTAGTAAAGAGGGACTGTGCTGTTGGAGGTGTTTTTCAGAGACAGAAAAATGAGAACTAAACTACCTATGTTAATTAAACATGGCACTTTGCACAAGCACAGAGTTGTTAACGCTAATGTTCTGGCTTAAATCCATCTTTGGTAATTTATTCTGTCCTCTGACATTCTCCCTGTTGTCTCAGTTGGCTAAGTTATTTTACTTTACTTCTTGTCCTAAACGCTTATATAGTGTTGCTGAGCAATGTTAAATGGATACTACATTTCATGTGAAAGGTACCAAGAGTTCAATGATGGGAGAAGAGATCCATACATACTATCTATAAAGCACTGTGAGGTCATTCTGAGAAATGCTAGGAAGACATGCATTATTAATTAAATATTATTATTAATCACTTCTAAAATAATCCTGTTTGTGTTTTCCCAGAACAGCCTAACTCACCCTAAATTATATACAGCTAATCCTGCAAAACACTAGATGTTCTCAATATGCATCAGAGCTCATTGAGTTGAAAATACTTAGGCCCAGGTTCTTAACAATATTTAGGCACCACACTACCATTAATTTCAAATGGGAGTTGAGGGTGTGAACCTTAGTACGCTGAAGAAGTCTTTGGAAACCTCACAGAATTAGGCCTATATTGATCAATGTGTATAAAAGAAATAAATTAAAACAATAATTATCTATTTAACCAAAATATTTAGATGAACTAAAGTATTTGAGGTAGTGGAAGGGCTGAGGAGACAAGTAATAGGATACACTGTCTTCCATATCCAAGTCATCATAAGTCTGCTAACCTGAAAGAAATCGTGACTGAAAGTCATTAACTTCCAGTTGCTATTTGGTGTCTGAAATGAAATTGAAATGCACTGATTGTCTTGGTCCAGTTCTTGGGGATGGATGTCCACATCACAGACAAACTAAACTGTGCTTTACTGATAAAGATGGTCCTCCTAGAAAGAGCTGAGGAGCTGTGTGAGAGACGATAGTATAAAAGATCTATTTTGTGGCTGTTTCCAAGGCTGTCAATTTGGCACCTTTAATTAGCACTAAATTCACTTTAAAATGAAAAGGTTATTGAATTAATTACAAAAGACTGAAGTACTCTTAAAGAGAAAATGAGAACAATATTACAATTTGTTTCCAAACAAGAACAGAATCATGGAAACTGCTCTCTGTAAGGAACTTATATGCCTTGCAGGAATACCTATTCAGTGCATTTGATTCTGAAGATAGCTTGTAAAAAACAGCATCCAATTAGCAAAGCCAAACTAATTTTATACTGAATAAATAAATAACTATGTTATCTTGATAATAAAAATACACTGTTGTAGTAGGTCATTTTGGAAAATAAAGTCTTTCATGAGTGGTGTCATTTCTACAGGAAAGCATCTTTTAGATTCCTTTATGTGAATGATACAAGCAGTTTTTTCTTTGTGAATATTAATATATGAAACTTGAAGAGAGACATGCACTCCAGTCTACTCAAGCTCATAAAAAAAATCTATAATATAGCATCAATATTCACTTAATAAAGAGTGCCGTTTACATTAGTCTACTGTTCTTTTGTTTGCCAGTGTTTTTAAATCATATGGAAGAGTTGGTGCAGCAACATCTATGACTTGTCAGTCATTTAATTAAGCAAAGAAAAGCTTGCTATTCATTTTTTTCTGTATATGTTAATGCTAAAAACTAATAGAAAACAGCTAGTAAATTGTCCCCTGCATATATTGGACACAGCAACAATTACTCTGGCAGAGAAGATATAATAAAAGAGGAAATTTTAATAGTATCCTTATTCCATTTATTCTCATGGGCTTCTGTTTCAAGGTACTGTAGAAATTAACAATTATTTTTTTCATTGTTTTTGATGATCTTTTTCTATTATGATCCTACCCGACTTAAAATAAAATATAATTTAAACTATCTTTTTTTTTATTCAATTCTATGGTGTCTTGAGATTAACTTTCTGGTGATAGGAAGATCCTGAGAAGATTCAAAAAAATAAGCAGAAGCCTTTTCTTCCTGCTATTCAGACAGCAGGTTAAGACTGTCTCAGTTATTAGTACAATCGAGATATCTCGACAAACCAAGAACTTTCACATAATAAAATAATTTACTCTTCTAGTGATCATTTTATTGACAAATATGTCATTCCCATATTTTCTGAATGTCTGTCATGTGATAGGTCTAAATACTCACTTTTGCTCCACTATATAAAGCAATTAACTGACTTTATACAGCAAATTGTCAAAGGATTTCCTCAGAATGCTTGGGGAAATCTAAAAAACAGAACTATTCTCCGACTTATTGACATGCTACTATGTTGAAAAAAGTAGGATATCAAACAGCTTTAGTTGGAAAACTGGGATCTGATTATAAGTGTTGGGAGCAGGAGACCCACGTCTCGATTAAAATACATGGTGCAGCTTTATTTGCAGAATGGGTAAATGCTATATATTGATGGGAGGAAGTAAGATGCAGTAAAGTACATTTATAGCACAACTTTTATTTTTACATTAGATGTTTCCAAGTAGTTCAGCCTACAGGTTTATTTGAAGTGGATCCAAGTTCAGGTCCTCAGCTCAGTCCATTGCTATAGCAGGGCTAAGGATACTGCAGGAGAAGTATTTTGGGGCCTTTTCATCTATAGCACTATCCTTACATTTTTCTCTTTCAAAGGATGCTGAAAGACTGACAGTAAGAGGACCACCAGAACACAGGTGATTTCCAAAGGCTGAGTTAAAACAGAGACTGAGAATTTGGACTAGATGGACTCCCCACTATTAGGATTTCCCCACTAAATTCAGCTCTTTTAAAAAACCATGGGGTGAAATCCTTGCCCAGTGAAGTCAATGGGAGTTTAACCATTGACTTCACTGTGGCCAGGATTTCACCCATGCTCTACATAGTAAAATATCAGCTGAGAGTAAAATAACCCACATAGCTATGAAGGTAGCTTAAGTAGCTTAGTTTGTACTATAAATCACGCAAAGGAGTCCACAAATGCTGGCTGGAAACTCCAATAAGGTATGACTAGTATCCCCAAACTGATGAAAAATATAGTGGTAGTCTGAAAATATACCAACTATTATCTCTTGACCATTCAACGGGTTGTCAGAAAAGAAAGGAGAAATTATATAAATGAGAGCAAGATAAGATGTTGGAATAAGGCAGATTTTTATTAAGTGATGCATGGAATGCCCTTCCTGAATCAAAGCTTAAAGCCATTACTTGACCTCCTTCATTCTGCTAGGATGCCATTGTTAGATTGCAACTGAAAGTGGCTAGGTAGAAAATCAGTAAGAACCTCTGATACTTACCTTTGTATGTTAATATGTTATAATTACTTTTAATTTTTAAAAGGATTTGAAATCATGGAGCTGAGCACACAGTTGGCCTGTGTAAATGCAAGTTCTTAATTACTGTTTCTCCTCTCCCTCTCACATTCATTCCTATAGATTGTTACACCCACTTGTTGTGTGTTATCTTAGATTGTAAGCTTTCTGGAGCCAAGACTGCTTTTATTACTCTATTTATATTATGCCTACCACAACAGGAACCTAAACCTAATTGGGGCCTCTAGGCACTAGCGCAATACAAATAAATAATTAATAATAAATGAGTAGGGGGAAAAGGAGGAAAATATCCAAATAGTTTGCATGTCTTCATTTATCTTTTATCTTTCCAGTGATACATATTTATATTTGATAGAAGTCTGGTGCCATCCTTAATATATCTTTAATATTCTGGTTATCATGTACGGAATCATTGATGAACAAGTTTAAGCAGTGTGCAAACAAGGTTACCTGCTGAGGAGAGTTAAAGTAACTATCCTACCATGGCAACTTGACAGGCATCATGTTGTGTTTCGGATAATATTTAGTAATGTAAAATTTACTTTTCTTAATATAACAGCATATGTAACATAGACAGAAACAATATTTATGTAGACTAAAACCTCTCCATTTGTATTTAGATTTACTAATCAGAAAACACAATATGATCAAAATATCTAACTCTTTTCATGCATTTGCAGGACAGAATTGTCTCAAGACTTAATCCAGAAGACTGCCATGTAATAGGTGGCAAAATATACAGGTGGATTGACAAAATCATTTTTTGTCTAACAACCAGTAATTGAAAGTAGGCATTCTGCACTTGGCTAGTCAGGAACTCTAGCCCACAACTCACTCTACTACCCTGAATTCAGCATTACCAATTCTTGTGCTTTTATCATGAGTCTTGCAATAACTGGTATTTTTCTTAAAGCCCTAACTCCTAGAGTCATGTGAATACCTGTTAATCTTCGCTTTCCTAGGGAAAAAAAAGAAAGAAAAGGAAGTATAACAGGGTGGCTTGCCCTGTAAAGGCTGGAGGGCCTGGGGCTAGCCAACACTGATTACTGAAAGAGGCACACCTGGTGACTCCTCTATTAAGAGCAGCTACAAGCAGCAGTAAGGGGTACTCATACAGAGCACAGATTGCTAGGAATGAGCTGGCTCCAGCAGAGTCTGCTCATTTAAAACTAGGACTACAGCAAGGAAGAGCTGGGAGCAACCAGATAAGGCATGAGAGACCCTGACCAATCAGGGGAAAGAGTGCAAAAGCTCTTCAGATAGGAAGCTGTAGGAGAGACCCTGAACAAGCAGTAGAAAGACTGCAGAGCTCTTCAGGCAGAAGGGAGCTGGGAGTAGGAAGACAAATGTTTGTTTGTTTGTTTGTTTGTTGGACTTCAATCTGGGACTTTGAGTATTTTCTGTGGATGAACCCAGACCCCCAGGAGGGGTATTTTGACCACAGAAGACATTGTGGAATCTGTATTAAAGGCCCTGAGGAGAGGTAAACAGAGGCAGCATAATCTGGCCATGAGGAGGTTCTTAGAAGGCAGCTGACCCTGTTACGGGAAATTTCTTGTACTCGTGACTGTGAGGAAACACATGAAAATGAGCCTAGGGCACCCTAAAAGCTCAAAAATCAGAAGACAGACAAATATTTAAAAAGTCACTTTGGGTTCTTATGACTTCTAAGTCTTGATTTGTGAATGTTTGGGGTTGGCAATACTGTGAAGCACACTATTTATCTTCTCCATAACTGGGTGACAGATTGTTTGGGCTGAAATTAGATTATTATTATTATTTCACTGTTAATGTAGTCAATGCTGTATCAGAAAAAAGACAAAGACAGTCAAAGGAGACATTATGTGTTGCAAACGATTTTGTTAGCCCTATAACAGCCTTGATTTTGGTGCTGGTTTATTCCTTCAAAGAGGCAGCAACAATAAAGCCTCTGTTTAACAGTATCTACTAAAAGCAGTGGAAAGGGTTACCAACTTTCTAATTGCAGAAAACTGAGGACCCTTGTCCCATCCCTGCACCAACGCCCCGCCACTGCCCTGTCCCTTCTGAGGTCCCACCCCAGCTCACTCCATCCTCCCTCCCTCCATCGCTCACTCTCCCCCACCCCCACTCACTCATTTTCACAAGGCTGGGGTAGGGAGTTGGGGTGCAGGATGGGGTGAAAGCTCTGGCTGGGGGTGCAGGCTATGGGATGGAACCAGGGATGAGAGGTTTGGAGTGCAGGAGGGGGCTCCGGGCTGGGGCCAAGGGGTTTGTAATGTGGGAGGGGGCTCTGGTGCAGGAAGGGGTCAGGGCTCTGGCTGGGGGTGCAGGCTTTGGTGTGGGGCCAGGGACGAGGGGTTTATCAGTAGGTGGCAATGGGGTGGGGCCCAACGGTTTGGAGTGTGGGAGGAGCATCTGGGCTGAGGCAGGGAATTGGGATGTGGGAGAGGGTATGGGCTCTGGGCTGGGGGTGCAGGCTCTGGAGTGGGGCCAGAAATGACGGGTTCAGGGTGTGGGATCTGGGCTGGGGCAGGGCATTGGGGTGCAGGCTCTGGGGTGGGTCAGAGATGAGGGGTTTGGGGTGCAGGAAGGGGCTCCAGGCTGGGGTAGGGATTGGAGTATGGGAGGGGGTGTGAGGTGCAGACTCTGAGAGGGAGTTTGGGTGTGGGAGGGGGTTCAGGGTGCAGGCTCTGGGTGGCCCCAGCATTTCCTGGGGCTGGAGGAAGTCTGCGCAGCTCCCGTGAAGAGGTAGCATGTCCCTCCAACTTCTAGGCGGAGAAGTAGCCGGGGGGGCTCTACACGCTGTCCCCGCCTGCAGGCACTGCCCCGAGCACTGGCTGTGCACCTCCCATTGGCCAGGAACTGGTCCGTGGCCAATAGGAGCTGTGGGGGCGGCATCTACGGGAAGGGGCAGCGCGCGGAGCCTGGCTGCCCCTCCGCCTAGGAGTCGGAGGAACATGCTGCCACTTCCGGGAGCTGCATGGAGCCGGGCACAGAGCCTGCCCGCCCCGCTGCAGCCAACCGGACTTTTAGCAGCCCGGTTAGCTGGGTTGACCGGCGCTGCCAGGGTCCCTTTTCAACAGGGCATTCTGGTTGAAAACTGGATGCTTAGCAGTGGATATTGACCTATACCATGTCAGGACTCTAACCTTTTGTAACCCTAACCCAACTCATGTGTCTGAGACCAGGAAGTAAAGATTAATTATCAGCACTCCTGTGTGTCACAAGTAGAACCACTTAGGGTCAAATTCTCAGCTGTGCTCACTTACTTACTGGGGCTGGTTCTGCATGGGCACTCTAGCCACATCCTCACATTGACAACACTGCTTTCTATTAATATTCTAGCAAATGAGTTCACTGACAGGAATGTTCACCAAACAGGGAATTTTATGCAGATACCCAAGAACCTACGGAAACTGAATTTTGAATGTGTAGCTACAAATATTAATACCAAAAATCAGATTTCAAGAGCATTATTATTATCCAATCAGCAGATAAAAATACACCATGACTATGTTTCCAATCACAGCTATTCGAATATCTCCAATTTACTGCTCACAAAGTATCTATAGGCCAAGGATTATTCACAAAACTTTGGTGAAAAAGTTTCAAATAAATACTTTTGAGAAAATCATTGTGTTTATGGGGGGGAAAGAGCCAAGTTCATCAAATAAGTTATATAGCCCAGAGGGGAGTTAACTGAAAGCTTGTGAGATGTACACTGATTGAAAGCACTTGAATCTGAACTAATATGTCCACAGGTAGAGCAATAACACAGGCAATTCAAACTTTTGAACGTAGCCCTGCTTCACTTGTGTGCTTTAGCCCTTCTGTAGAGGGATCACAGCTAGTGATGAGAATATCATTTAGTATCCATGCCCATTGAATCCTTGGCCTCTCTGCCATCCAATACCTCTGATTTTTTTAGTGCAGGAAGAAATGACAGCGACTGCCTTTTTTGTTGTTGTTAGTAGTATGAATGGTTTCCTCAGGTTGTCAGGCAGCAATGACAGTCTGCTGTTCCTCGGGGCATGTTATTGTGATAAATAATACCCTACTGCCACCGGCCAAAGCAGAAACCACAGCAGTGGAGATGGTAGCATGCTCCCTTAACTCAAGCTTAGTTGATAAATCAGGAGAACCAGTACTGCCGGATAGTCCTAGGAGTGGCTTTGGCATTAACTCTCTCTCTTTTAGTGTTAAAAACTTTTTTTATTGCAGAATGTCTAAATATACCAGCAAAAACAGAAATCAGCAGTTCCTGACAAAAGTCATGATTTCGTTTAGTTCCTCCTTTATTTTTTTAAAATTAAGTTCCTGCCACCTTTGCTAGTGGCTTGAAGATAAGATTGATTTATGAACATCTGAAAATTTCTCAGTTATCTTTACACTTTCTGTAGATGTGCATGTCTCTGTTTCTTTTGTTTTCCTGTCTGTCCACAACAATGCATGGACCACTGCTTACTAAGGGCTCCATGCTAAAAGCACAAGGTAGTTCTAGGGTCTGGTGCATTGCCCACTTAGTTGCAACTAACTTGGCTGAACAATGAGTTTCAGAGTCCACCAAATGGCTTCAAATTAACCCCGGGGAAAGCAAGGATTTGGGAGTGAACCTAGGAGAGTGATAAGCTTCTATGAAGTTGTTGAACTGTGGAGGAATGGAGCTCCTGACCAAGCAAGCTCCACTCCTCTTGTTTCTCTAGCCACTGCCACAGTCAAGTCAGTTCTAGCTCCCTGCAGCCTCTCTGCTCTGTCTGGTTTCAGTAGCTCCACTGAGCATAAGGCAGGCTGGGTTACCCCAAGGTTGTGGTGTTAGGGGAGTGAACACTGACTAAGATTCTACAGTGAGTAAGGGTAAGGTGCCTATACAGCAGATCAACCCCCTGTTCTGATGGCGCTTAGGCATTCCACCACCCAGATGCCTTCCTGACTGTGGATCTCCTAATATAGATAAACCTCCCTCCTGTGTGCCTTATGAGGTCATCCAGAAAGGTGTTGCAAAAAGCAGGTTCAAGTAGCTGAGGAAGGAGGGCAACCAGACAGTAGGAAACTTAGGTGCATGTGCCAGTCCTGCAGAATAGGGGGTCGGTCTACTGTACAGGCACCTTACCCTTACTCCCTGTAGAATCTTAGTCAGTGTTCACTCCCCTAACACCACAGCCTTGGGGCAACCCAGCCTGCCTTATACTCAGTGGAGCTACTAAAACCAGACAGAGCAGAGGGGCTGCAGGGAGCCAGAACTGACTCGACTGTGGTAGTGGCTAGAGAAACAAGAGGTTGCAGTTAAGGGTGGATGGTCAGGGACCTTTGATGAAAGAAAGCAGTATTGCGTAGACTGTGGGTAGTTTGGGCCAGGAACTGTATTTCTGGTAGACATGTAAAATGCCTAGCACAATGGGGTACTGCTATCTGATTATAGTGCTTCAACGCCCTAAATATACATTTCAGTGGTTTCTAACCAAATCATCCCCTTCATGGCAGGTGTGTGGAATTTGCAGTTGTTTGAGATATTTGAATTTTTTTGCCAGTCTGCACAGTAGAGTCCTGGCAAGTGAAGCTCTCTAAAAAATGTGTTTCTACACTTCCATTTAAAAAAATAAATAGAAAATTTCATTAGAAGTGGAAATTATGTTATTAGACTCTTAAAATTGCACAGTTGGCATTTACCAACATTTAAGCGTACAAGGTTAGGTTACACCAATCTTAACTGTCTCTTTATGCATAAAGCAGTCAGTTATATGATCATACACAATTCCTCAAATACCATAACATCACATATCATTTGTTCTACAACCTTAGATATCCATACGTGTGTAGCATCTTGCATTATGTAAGCACACAGCACCCAAAAGTGACAAATACATAGCACACCATACTTCAACAACATATGGTACTACCGGTGAAATACAAAGGGTAATATTTAAATTGTTCTGGCATGTGTAAGCAGTGATTGTCCAGTGCATTCAGGCAACTTTGTGATGCTACTGCAAAGCTGGCAGAGCTGGCCAGTGGAGGATTTCCTCTGTGTAACAGAATGTTAAGGTTACCTACAGCCATAGTACTGGCTCCTATGTAAGGTTCTGCTCAGCTGAATAAGGGTGGGAGGATCAGACTCAAAACTAAGAAAAATAAAGTGATTGCATGGGCTATGATGATATAGATAGTATTAGAAAGGAGACAGCAATTGTATGCTATATAATACAAACATGCTTGTATTTTTGAGAGATGGTCTAAACTGGAAAACCCAATACCCTTGTGAAATGCTTGAAGTGAGCTGGGATGCAGACCTTGGAAACAACATTTCTAACTAGTCAGGCAGATCACTGAAGGGTGCACATTTTTAGTACTGCCTGGGGAGACCAGCCAATCAGAGGGGGCTTTCCCCACTGCCCACTTCCTCGGAAAGAGAAGCCAATCAGAGCTTCGGCAGGAAGTAGGCAACTCTCTTCTGTTCAGGAGCAGATATTCACATAGAGGTGGAGGGTGCAGAACGATCCTGGCAGCTCTGCTCCCTCCTTTCCTGTGAGTAACATAACAGCTCCTCTGCAATACCAAGTCTTGGAAGGGGGAAAAGGGGACCCTGCCTGGGAGAAGGGAGTTAAGAAGTCCAGGAGCTGCAGAACTAATAGGGAGATGGTAGGGACAGGTTTGGTTTGGGGGTTGAGGGAACAGAATTAATTGCTGGACAGAAGCACAGGAAGATGTGAGGTGATGATAGGTGTTGCCCCCAACACATACACACAGCAATGCATTTGTGCTCTATGACCAAGGTCTCACAACACCACTTTTCTCGAAATTAGATACTTTCCTACTGGTGAAATAGAAGTGTAAAGAAGTGACAGGTCATCATAATGAAGTTATCATAAAATTAGAAGTAATGCCCATCTTAAAAACATTGAGAATAAATACCTTTGCTGTTAATGTAAATTGTTAGTGTTAGTGAATGGGAATCAGCTTTCCAAGTGCCTAGAACTTGAAAAAAATACCAACATACTATTTCTTCATTTCATGTTAAGATTACTGTGGTTTACTTTACTTTCAGTGTGGCTTATGATGTTGTATGTAGTGTAATGGAAATGAAGTCCATGTCTATCTTTTTGAAGTAAGAATGAGAAAACACAGGCAGTGTTCTCTAGTTACTGCTAAAGTGTTCTATTTGCTGTGTGTTGTAGAAACAGGCACAAACACACCAAAAATGCATCAAAAACAGCTGTTTATATTAACCAAACAATACTATTTTTTTCCACTGTCCTGAATATTTGTCTTCTTGTTACTGAGTAGCAAAAATATGAAATGAAAAGGATCCCAAACCATAGATTACAAGAAATCCCATAATGAGACTGATAAAACTGGTCAAAGCAATCAGTGCTGGTGAATGCTTCATTTCTCTATATAGCTTAACTGAGGTATTGCACTCCTAACCTTCAGTACATCTGTGGCTCTAGTCTTGTTCCTCTCAAGACCAGAAGGCCAATCATTCTGAATTGCTGGGTTTGTGATGGTATATCTATTAAGAAGAAAAGTGTGTTCAGAAAACTTTGCAAAAGTATATTTTAAAAACCAGAATCAATGGAATAGGGAATCTCTACAGTGTTACTGGCTTTAACAAACACTTAGTCCTTTCCCCATGGACACAAGAAGATTTTTACATAGGGCAAAGATTTAGACCATAGCCCAATGTTGGAATATGGTTGTCACATCTATAGTCAGATGTCCCCATTCATTTATCCAACTTCAGATCATGAGAGGTATCAAGTTTCCTTCATGATCTTGGCATGATAGCTAAGGATTTGGCACATAATAAAGAGGTAGGGCAGAGACTGATTTATAGAAATGGATATCAAAGCTCCTAAAATTCTGGAACTGTGACAGAAAAATGGGAAAACAAGATACTGATATTGGATTCTATAGACAAATTTCAGGGAAGGGAAATTTTGGAGTGATATTTGTAAAGACGTCCAACCCAGCTAATACTTGCATAGAAAATTTCTGGACATTGTCACATGGGTACACAATTGCTAGAAATTCATTTTATTCTATACATGTGCACATACATTTGTCGTAAACATGCATATAGAATTTACATGCACAGAGTGGCAGAAATTGCATTTGTAAGTGATTGGGTGCACAAATTTGGGTGCTCACAAATGGAAGCCATATTTTGAAAATGTGTCCCTCGTTGCCTGAAGGGGAAAAAAGTCTGCGGCAAGTTTAGAGTATATTGCCTTAGTTATATAGCTTAGAAGTATTATGGGCATTTGGGGTATAAAGTACTTGATCATGGATCCAAATTATTTAAGGCAAATATTGACTACTCATTTCTTAAATGTTTTAATTATTTTGAATAATTTGATACTCAAGTAAATTAATGCTAAAGCATTTCTCGGTTTGTGCCAACTCAGTGCTTCCCAGTAGGAAGTTAGTCCATCTTCGCAAGCAAGCTTTCTTTCTCAGTAGGCAGTCCATTTCTGTAGAGTGCCATTAAGTTAATTTCAAAAAGAACCAGTAAAGGTATATGGAGCAGGCAGTAATAGCATGGAAAATATCCAAAATTACTAGACCCCAGCAACAGAACTTAGATGCCATTTTCATGCACTAATAATTTGTAGTTTACGTATTGAAGGCAACTATAAACTGACTACTTTCTTGGTTAAGGCATGCAGGTAATTGCAAATACATTGTTAGCTGCCTACCTTTCAATATTTGAGAACAGAGCCTTTTTAAAAAAAATACTATTTAAGGATCATTATCAAAAAGCAATAGCTATATATATATTTTAACAATACAGAGGTTCTGGATCACCAAGATTATTTAATTTCCTTGTTATCCAAATGTCAAAAATATATAGAGCAGGCTTTCAAGCTAGTTTCTACAACTGGATATTTTCAAGTGCTGTGTAACGTTGCAATCAGTTGAGGTGAATTAGTGTCCTAGGAATGTATAATGTGTGTGTGTGTATATCTAAGGATATTCATATTCACATGAAAAATTCCAAAACAGTAGAGTTCTACAAAAACATTTATTTTGGTGTAGAAATAAATCTATGGGCACAAAAATAGGTGCAAAACAACATTATTTACTTCTAAGAATAAGCTAAAAGAATCTCAAGTATTTGAACTTTGTGTAACGTGTGTCATGGAATTTCCTGCTGCTTCATAGATTTCCATGAGGAATTCGGTATTTTCACTTCTATTTCATCCCTAACAGCTATTATTTGGATGGCTTTCATAAGAAACCCGTTGCTGTAAATCCCTGGAGCAAACAGATCTCCTGTTTAAACTGAAGGCTTAAAAAAAAAAAAAAAAAAAAAAGAAAATCTTTCACTATTCATGAAAAATATCAATATTCTGGCATTCAGAACAATTGTTATTTTTCAGCCTACTTGTGAAGATATCATGTAGGACAAAAATAAATATTTTAGACCAGATCCTCAGCTGGATCAACTTCAATGACCAATCAGGCCCTAAATTCACCACAATAGCTTTCATATGTAAAGCAAACAAAAGAGGTTAATGAAAGAAAATCCTGACAGATATTTCTGACAGCCAAAGCTCTCAAATTTTATATAAATAGCACCTGCTAGTTTATATTTCTTTCATTATCCAGCTGATACTTCAGTAAGGGTCCTGTATGTGCCTAAGGGTCGTAGGCGCTATGGTTATACAAATAAATAAATAAATAAATAAAATAATGCCCAAATAGAAGGACTTTTTGTAGAAGACATACATGAATGAGGCAGAAGAGGCATAGAATCCTCCATCCTCCCCACCCCCATCCCATCATACAGGCAGGGTGCTCAACACCCCTAGGGTGTTTGATTATGCCCTTACTATAGTCACTTCTACACCACCACTGGATTGGAGAACGGACATGGACTGCTTGTGCGCCTCTCCTCTGTGAAAATTGTGGATCTGCCTTGTATGTGGAGCCACTGACTGAATCTTGCCATTCGCTTGGCCTACCCAGAACTACCCTCCATTCTCCCAAGAAGGGAGATACCCTGGAACCACGTACAAACTCTTGCTGAACGGTCTTTACAGATCACAGGCTCCTACACAATATAAACAGCATTTCCACTGGATATTAGGCCTTTCTCTGCCACAAGTTTTAGCCCTTTGTGATATAATTGGTATTACAATGTCTACAGCCAATATTAATTAGCCACTTTTGTGCTCATTAACCAATACAGTTTCAAGGATCAGTTTTATTATGCCCTTTTTGTGGCATAGTTTGAGACACATCACAGGGAATCTTTGAATTTGAGGTACTCCCTTCCTCCCTCCACACACATCCTCCTTCCAATACCATAAAAAGTCTGTAGTTAGGAAAGGCAGTTGGTGTAAACAGGGTAGCCTACATCTTGCTGAACATGTACAAAATGGATTTTGGGATTAAAAATGTAAGGATTAAAAACAGAAGCACTAACTCATATCCCTCCCATAGGGATGCCCTGTAGGCAATGGAGGAAACATAGCAAGTACAACTAAAATTGGATTTAATTATTGCCACTAATAAAGGGGCAAGCCTATATGACAATTGGCAAAATGAATTGCTCATGGCACATTAGCAGTGTATTAGATAACAGGCACAGTAATAAATTATGATTAAAACAACTATATAGTAAATATTATATATACACTATACCACAATAATGCCTTTTTAAAAATCCTTTAAATACCTCTCCTAGCGATCATGTTTATTGTCTTATACAGTTTTTTAAAATCAAATCCAATAAACATATTTCTTATTCCATAAAAGGTTTTTGATTGGTCTTTTTATTTTTTCAACTGGTAAATGAAAGAATGATGTCATACAGCAGCATTAAATAGTATTAAACAGACCATAACTAACATTAGCTGTATAAATTATACATAAGCTGACACTTTTATGCACTTTGTGAAGAATTGCTTCATGGGTTATGCAATCTTTTCCAAAACAAGTTCCAAAGAATAACATCACTGGTTATGTTTCATAGATACAAATTGGTAACTAAATTAGCATTCATTTATTACGTTTACAGAGAGAACTCTTCTCATTCAAATACTTCTAATTTATAATTTATTTTTATCTGAGGCATAATTTTTCATGTCATGTTTTTGCCAAAGTCAATATAACTTGAGCCAAACTCTATTCCCGGTCCTGCATTTATACCCTCCTCCTCTTGGCTACTTACCTAGATGTGTCTTTTCTAGCTGGGAAAGTAAACAAATGAGTCTGGTTCATCAAAATAATCTGTACCAAAATTCACTATCAAGTTTAGGACTTTACTCATGCACATGAGAAAGGCTTTTGCATATAACTAAGGGAGGCAAGACCGTTTGTGAAAGAAAGTCTGCAGATTTCACTTTTGATGCAAAATAAAACTCTTCCTGAAAGTATCAGGATTGTAAGGTAACAAAGTAACAAATTTTTTTACATAAGTAGGTAGCATGTACATAGGATCGTGTGGAATGTGAACATTTGCACCTTATGCACAAAAACAGACAAACCAAGAGATCCCTTGTACTCACAGGCAATGTTCAATATGAGCAAGTATCAACAGTGATCCATTCCTGTATTAGTACAACACTACAGTCTCAGTAGGAATTTTCCATTTGTATCATGTTAGCCCATCACAATAAAGAAGTTAAAAGGAATACAGCAAAATGGATAGTCTAAAAACATCACTTAGCCTTTGCTATAAAGAACAGAAGTTCAACATACTGTGACAGTTTACATAGCCCATTCATTTTAAATAAATGGATCATTATTGTTTTGGATAATAATTCAAAAACTGATCCAAACTACTTTTAAAGGAACTTCTTTCATTATTCCTAAAATCAATATGTAATGCAAAATAACAAGTGCTTGTATGTGTTAAGTGGGGAACCAGGTAAAAGCAAGAGTACAAAATGTATACATATGAGAGGTGCCATACACCTTTGGGGAGCAGAGTCTAGAGGAAAGGGGTCATATTTTAACCAACAACAAGTTTACATAACAGTTCTTATAATAATTCAATTTCTACATGCTCATAACTTTCCAGTCATTCACATCTTGGGCTAAAGTTTGATTGACAAATTGTGCTTGAAGATTAATTATTTTTGAAAATTGAAGCAAAATCTTTTTAGTCTCTATTGAATTCTTGGAGAGTGAATCAAACCCATGTTTCCCATAGTACAATAGACAAATAGAAATAATGTTGGCTGAACTATGTTTCCATCTAAATATTTCTTATGTGCCTATAGCTCTGGTAGCTGTATGCTTTGAACAAGGCTAAAGCAAATAAGACCAATATGGGCTTGATGCAGAAATTATTGGCCTGTGTTAAGCCGGAGGTAATACTAGGTGATGAGAATTATTGATTCCTTTTTGCCTTAAAATCCATGGAACATGGATAAAGTTTCAAACTTTGCAGATATAGTTTTCATGGAGTGGTTGGTTGGTTGTGTGGCAGGGGGAAGAGTTAAAAAGTTAGAGCTATAAGCAATTGATTTTTTTTTATGCTCAGTAGCATCTAAGGCATTACAGACAGCTTAATGAAACCATATTATGTTTGTAACGGAATGCACATTCTTTCCAACTGACCTGGGCAGAGAAAAGGGCTACTGCTTTGGAGTGGACAGTTTGCATGAGAGAGGTGGGGGTGTCAATGAAAAACAAACCAACATTCTCCAGAACATAGTTAATGTCAGGAAAAGGAGATGTTAGCAAGTTTGAAAAAGACCAAGGACTTCTGAGTTTTGTAAAAATATAGTCTACAAGAGGAAGATTTTTATTTGAAAAAGTTAAGTTTCTTTCATTCCCTTTGCAAATATATAGCTGTCAATGTAAAGACAGCTGCTGCCTTCTTAGGCTGGATTTGCAGAAAATTATCTCCAGCCAAACAATAGCAGCAATAATGGTTTGAATTAACAGTTCTACCATCCTATTTCCATAAATCAGGACTGAACTTCAAAACCTAATGAGCCCCTTTATTCTACATGCACTGGGAGGTTCCCCCGACCTGGGGGTGGGGGAAGGAAAATGAAGATATTAAATATAAACAGACTGCAAATATGGCTTCAAAACAGTGGTCAAAATTTTCAGAAGTAGGTACCTACATTTAGGCTATGTGCTTACCTTTCTGTTGTTTGGTTTAGCTGCCACCTAAGTATCCTTCTGACTGGGTTGGGTAATTTAGACCTTGAGGTAAATAAAAAAAAAATTCCAGTCCTTCCACAAAAAGGAAAGTCCAACTTCTCCTCTCTGAGCTGTAAGAACAGTGCTCTCCAGTGGTCCCTCAGTTAAAGGGAAACAAAAGGAAGCTTCTTCACATCCTCTAGCAGAAGTTCAGACTCCAGGCCCCAAGAGAAGAAGAAAATATCTGATCCAGTCCTGCAAGCTCTTCTTAGTTTCTTTGTCCAGGACCTCTTCCCTCTAGCAATTCCTGGGGTTATTCCCTTTCTAGAATCCCCCATTAGCAGTTCCAGAATAGAAAAATATCCCTTTCCAGAGTTTTCTTACTGATCCCCCTCTTTTGGGCAGTTGCAGGGACACCTCGATCATTCATAATCTTTGGTAGGAACTATAATTTCCTTCCAGGTTTGTTTCTGAACTGACAAAAAGGGAGCTCTTATATATACAGCTTCCCTTCCCAGCATTCCTTGCTGTGAGGCCTACAGCTTCCATAGTCCCTCTGGGCTACAAGACCTAGAAAGCCTTGGCTCTGGGCTGAACCCTCTAGCCTGCCATAAAGGGCCAGCTCACTCCATTACAGCCTCTTGAATCTTTATCTAAACAAGTGAGCTGTTTTCATAAGTGGTGAGCACTACAGCTGGCCAGAGAAAAGTCTATTTTGTGGGGCCATTGCTATTTTGATGTTTGGTTTCATTCGGATTAAAAATAAAATCCTACAATTTAAAAGATCTTCACAAAACGGAATAAGGCTCCATTTGAAAGTTTGGGGTTATAGTAGAACGCTGATTTAACACTTAACTATGGAACATTATCTCAACTACCGGTGCATTAAAGTATGAGAATGGGCTAAAGCCCAAATCTGACCCTGTATCTGAACAGATGTAATAAATTTGGGGCTCTGGATCCAGATCCAAACTGTTTTGACTTGGTTCTTTCTCTGGTAACAGATGAGTTGAGAGTTATAGTGGCAAACTCATGGAGTCAGACTTTAAGGCCATAAGGGACCATCATGATCATCTAGTCTGACCTCCTGCATATTGCAGTCCACAGAGTCTCACCTCCCACTCCTGTAATAGACCCCTAACCTCTGGCTGAGTTACTGAAGTCCTCAAATCATGATTTAAAGACTTCAAGTTACAGAGAACCCACCATTTACACTAGTTTAAACCTGCAATTGACCACGCCCCATGCTGCAGAGGATGATGCAAAACCTCCAGCATCTCTGCCAATCTCATTGGAGGGGAAATTCCTTCTCAACCCCAAATATGGCAAACAGTTAGACCCTAAGCACGTGGGCAGCCAGACACCCAGGAAAGAATTCTCTGTATAACTCAGAGCCTTCCCCATTTAGTGTCCCATCACATCATGCATACAAAATTAAATTTTCAATGGGCTCTTTTTCAGGTCAAAATGTATAACTGTATTTCATGCATGCAAAATTAATTCCAGGCACAAATATGAATATGTGTACTTCTAAGTGCTTGATTGTACTCACATCTAGGAATTTGCATTTGCAGCTTAACTTTAGAAGCAATTTTTACAAGGCAAATTGGGCCCAGAAAAAAGGACATTGCAGTGTCAAAAATTTGGCCCACAATTCATATTAGTGTCAAGTATCAGGGGGTAGCCGTGTTAGTCTGTATCTACAAAAACAACAAGGAGTCTGGTGGCACCTTAAAGACTAACAGATTTATTTGGGCATAAGCTTTCGTGAGTAAAAACCTCACTTCTTCGGATGTGAGGTTTTTACTCACGAAAGCTTATGCCCAAATAAATCTGTTAGTCTTTAAGGTGCCACCAGACTCCTTGTTGAATTCATATTAGGTTGTAACGAAGTGCCCTGCCATCCAAGCAAACCCCCTCGTGGAGTAGAATGGCAATGCAACAGCTCTGCTTCAGCTTTCTCTCATGGTCTTCATCCCACTTCACTGTAAGTGTGGCTTAAACCTCTGGCCAAGCCACTTGAAGGGAGGGAGGGGGAGAGAGAGAGAGAACACACACAACCCCTTCTGGAGTAACAGAGGCCCTTATTCCAAATCCAACAGAAGACCAAGGTTGAAGAGTCTTCAGCCCAGCCAGGCTCGATTTTCCTGGGCTTCAATCAAACCCACAATCCTGTCCTATCCTCCTACCAAGGGATCCATGCAGCTCCTGGCCCCATGCAGGATTCTGGCCTCACAGAGAAACAGCCTGTTTTCCTTCCTGCCTGAGAGGACAGCTACTGGGCTTCCCTCCTTTTAAGTCCACATCCCAGGCCTAATGCCCTGCACAGGTTTAGTTTAGAATAAAGTGCCCTGCTCTTTAACCCCTTTGTCTCTGGTGTGGGGTTTATACACCCTGTCAAAGAGAAATTCAGTTCTGTGTGGAGGTCCATCAGAAGGTCTATGTCACCACTTAAGTACCATTTAAACTCTACTTTGATTTATATTTTAGCATATGTCTTGAGTGGCAATTAATCCCTAAAATGTGGATTAAAATGGATCTAAGGGATTCATAGACTTTCTGCTGGATCTCTGTATGTGTATTAATTTTCCCCCTGGAATATGTATAATTTAGAGCATAATCCTGTACCCTCTGCCATCAATGATAAGCTTCAACTAACTTCAGTGGTTGTAGGATCATTCCTTTAGAAACCTAAAGTTAAATTCTGGCTCCACTGAAGTCAGTGGCAAAACAGTTATTGGTCAATGGAGCCAAGATTTCACCCTTCATTTGAAAATTGTGCCCTTTAAGTCAGTCATGTCCCAGGCAAATGGGTTGTGTTTAGCAAGCTGATAAAATAGATATAAAACTGCACAAAGTAGATTTTCCACATGTAAAATAATTATGGGATCTTTTCATCAGAAATGTTATGCGGCATTTGTGCCCTTTATGCCTATACAACAAAATCAGTGGTAAGCAAACTCAATGGGAGTCCTTGGCAGAAAGCCCCAGAGGAGTGGAGACTATGCTTTAGTATCTCTCTTCACCCCGCTACAGTATTACCTCTAATTAGTCAGAACTAGAAGGAAAGGATAGCAGTGGCATATCCCCGAATTTATAAACTTGGTTTAATATTCCTGTCCAGGAATTCTGCCCTTTATTAACAAACTAAATGCTCCTACATGGTGCCTTGCCTGTTCACACTCATGCCCATCTGTTAAGATGGCTTTGTGCCTGCTCACAAGGTGGTATGCCAATTTCATTAGGTCAGAGATGCCAAGCTAAGATAGCTTTAGATGGACAGCCTGACTAACACTGCCATGCTCATGTTTTCCAAAACAAGCCCTCTTCAAACTGATCTCATGCATTGAGTATTATGTGGCAAAATTAAACTACCTGAAGAATAGAGAAAGGGGATACACAGGTTCGGGGCCATTTGTGCTTCAAAAAAGGTTTCTTGGAAACACATAATGTTTGGGATGCAAGGTATTGGAATATTTACCATAGGAACTCTGAAAATAAACCTTTGGCAGCATGTCAATAGTTGCATCAGGCAACTCTGAAGCAATAGTATTAGTCCAAGCTCTTCAGGGCAGAGAGAGAGTTATTTGTTTATGAAGTACCTAGTACCTGCTTTTTTTTGCTAATTAACAATAGTACTAATAAGCATAATGTTATGCAGAAGAGAGTCATGGTGACCACACGAAAACTCAATCTGGTTTTATGTACCTATCAAGAATACTTGGGCCAAATTATGGTTTCATGTGAAAACCACAAAAAGCAGACACTTTTTCATGGTTCTTCACAAAATTCCATGTTACATGTCAATGTTGGGGTTTGATTCAAAGATGAACCTCAGAGTGGGAGGGGTGAACCTATCAGAGTCTACATTTAAAAAAAAAAAAAAACATGCAGGTAAACCCGCCTCCCTAACTGAAGGTGGGAGGACATCTCAGTCCTGGCACTTCCATCTCCCCATTGCAAGTCCTCGACATATGGATCTGTGGTATTTATTTGAAATGAACCCAGGTAAACTAAAGACACCAACATTTTATGTGACCAACCACAAGCCTGAGACGGGCAGGGGGCGGGGGGAGAGAGGGAAGGGAGGAAGTACTTTTATTTGGGGGAGGGATGGAGAAAAAAATATACAATTTTTGGTGTCGCTAGAACACCCCAATATAGACAGTAGTGTTCACTATTAGAATATATAAATAGCCCTGACTGAGAGTATAACAATAGCTCCGCTTCTGCTATCACAAAAGAAAGCCAATAAAGACATTTTGAGATCTCAGACAATAAATCACTGTCAGCATGCAAGGCCATGTTTTCTTGATGTAAACAGCAAGTATAGTCTACTGATTCTGCCCCCAGCCCCTCCTGAAAAACATGTATTTTAATACTCTGAGAACTAGTAAAAAGGAGAATTTTAGGGAAAGGAGCAGCAGGACATCAAACGAATAACTTTACATATCTTGGTCACTAATTTGAATCTAGGTTAGGAAAGTGGTGTCTGAAAGTTACCACCATTAAAATGGCTTATTTAAAACCTTTTCATGGCTTTAGTGTAGTTCATATTGCATCACTACATCA
Organism: Trachemys scripta elegans; assembly: GCF_013100865.1. Classification (NCBI taxonomy): domain Eukaryota; kingdom Metazoa; phylum Chordata; order Testudines; family Emydidae; genus Trachemys; species Trachemys scripta. The sequence goes on along the minus strand of NC_048304.1, from coordinate 102,124,657 downwards.
CAAAAACCACCACCACCATACTTGGTTCTAGCTGACAATTTAGGATGTCTCAGCAGAGGTGCCAGGGACTGAACAGACATGTGGAATAAACTATTCCAAGTGGTCTCACCAGTTCTGAGTTGAGGTGAGCGGTCAGGCAACCCTAAAGAGCGTGATACTGCAGTTTCCACTGCTATATTCTGTTGATAACTAGATAACTTCATCCTTTTGGCCTGTCACTCAAGTTCCTTCCACAAGTAGTTAAATCACAGACAAATGAAGGACAATAACATTTATAAAACTTTAACTAGATATATCTTCCACAGGTCACTAGGAAGGGAGATGTGGTGGTAACATACTAAGACTCTGCTGAATACACATTTAGGTAGGTAAATCAGCTGCAATGAGAGTCACAAAGCTATGGTTCACTTAGCATATACAACACAACAGGGAAGAAATTGAAATGCAGATTTTTTTATTCACCATGAGAAAGATATACTACATTCTCAGATGATCAGAAATAGCTAATAATTTCCTGCTAAAAAAGGACATCTCCATATAAGTTTGGAGGATGACTTCAGAAATGGCATCTCAGACTGTGGCATTCAGTCACTAAATAAAAGATAGACAGTAATGCAAAGTCGACATATTGAAGAAGTCCAATCCACGCCCATAACCGTGTAAATGCAGTCCTCTGCACCAATAGAGTGCCTAATGTATTAACATGGCACCACTTCCACACCACATCATGCCAATAAAGTTACTGAAAATAAAACTAATTTACCTGCCTGTTTCACTGGCTGTAAGTGGGCTCCAGGAAAAGGACCAGATTTTGGCTGCTATGTAAAGTGGGGGAAACAGTGCAAGGAACTTCCTCTTTGTAACTGGGTCAAGAAACACTCCTTAGGGTAGTGACTGCTTCCTGCAGTTACCCCAGAGGGAATAGCCAATCCAAAGGATATTGGGGGGGTCATAGACTCACCTGTTCCACACTCAAGTAGTGCAGCACATGCAGTGTCCCTGAGTTCTATACAGGCTCAATGCCTAATGGGGGCCTGTGCCATAAAAAGACAGTCTGAGCCAAAATGTATAAGTAGTTGAGGACTATAGGCTAGGGCTATCTTGGAACCCTGGAGACTGCCAGAATATACTCTGAGTGTGTTCAGGAAAATTATCCACGGGAAACTTGGTCACATACTAAGCCTCACATGTCTCATTTCTGCAAATCTCTGCTTTCTTATATGACATGAGTGAACATAGAAACAGTCATACAAAATAGTATGGCTCATATAAGTATCATGACAGGCAAAACAGTGATCATATGATAATACAAATCTGAGACTGAGAAGAAACTGAAAAGATCACATCCTTAAAAGGAAATGCCTCTTTAAAAAATCCCATATAGATTATAAAGCAAAGGAAAGTATGAGCATATGTGGGCCTGTTGCAAGAATAAAGTAAAAGCGCATTATCATTTCCTCTTTACCATCATTGCAGCCTTCAGATGCACATGTAGCTGCTACTGACTTAAAATTAAATTGACCAGTTGATCTCAAGGACTAAGACATGGAGGAGCATGAATCAGTAAGAGAGTCAGTCCGAAAAGCAGAATGCACACTTTAGTGTTTCTTTTTGTTCATGTTCTGTTTACACTCTCTCTCCTCCCTCTCCCCCCACCCCACTTTCTTATATAAAATTATTCTTATTTGTTTGTATTACTGTTGGGCCTAGAGCCCTTCACTCAGATCAAGACTCCCATTGTGCTAACAGCATACAAAAATTCAATAAGAGACAGTCCCTACCCAAAACAGCTTACAGTTTATGGGAAGGGAAACAGATGCATAGGAAGAGAAGTGATTTACCGAGGGTCACATAGCACTTCAGTGGCAGAGCCATGAATAGAACTGATGAGTCCTAGTTTAGTACCCTATCCACCATTTTTTCTTTGTGTACTGCAATGTTTTAAATCATGTTCAGCAAGTTGTTCTGCATTACTTTATTAAAATCACATGTTATTTTGGAACTTTGTTTTGCCAATATCCCCGGTTGCTTAGACTGGCACTCTTAAGTATATTTGAAAACCAATAAAATAAAATACTATCAAAAAACATAATACTCTAGAAATCCACTCCCTTCTGTAATTACAGTTTAACATCTAACATACTTCGTGCTTCACATTCAGCAAACTTTGATACAGTACTTAGATTGAAATTATGGTGCACCAGAGTAACATACATTTGCTAGCAATGAACATGGAAAATAATTTCTCTTTTATAATTAGGGGATGTCTGCAGGATGGAGGTGCTATTTGTATGTCATTATAGAATATGCCTGCCTTATGTCAGGCAATCAGTTTGACATGTGGAGTGAACTGTAGGTTATCCACGCCTGGGACATGTAGTTGGTCTCCATTTTCTCTACTGTACCACAGTAAGTCAAAGTGCAAGTGTTTCCTAGACATGTTATACACAGGGAAACTGTTTGCTAGTAAAGACGGTTTGTGATTTGTTAAATATCTTAATCTTATTCTCAGCAAAACCAGAGACATTCTTTATTCACATAAATAACTGACCACAGACTTTAAAAATCAAAATAACAAAACAGGCTCAAAATTGCTGCTGCTATGGAGAAATAGTGGATAAATACTTGGGTGTTTTTAATTTTAATATCTCTGGCATATTTCTGGATAAGATATTAGTAAAATACACTGTGTGCACGAAGTTTGGAGAGCAGCATCTTTTAATTGAGTGGCTCCAACAGTAATTATTAGTTTCTTGGTTGTGAATTAACAATTTACTAATGGCTATCAGAAGAGGATGATTACATTATCTCACCAAGATATGTTAGATCTGAGAAATTAGTATTAATTATCTAATAATTTGTTGATTACTATTATTGATCAGTATTGCATGACAACATTTTTTATGTACCACTTTGCCTTGTGATTGGTCGTCAATTTTTGTTTGACAGAATCACATACTTGGAGAAGTTAGGGCGAGATGTTTTTAGGCACAACTGTGATCCACAAAACTCCTGCTTGGCTGCCACCTAATCCTGTAGGTGCCTAAACTCATTTGGCACCTCAGTTTTTGTCATAAAGGTTCCCTGGGCACCTATGTGCACACTGCAGACTCACTCTAGGAGTCCATGCATCTATCTCCTGCCTATGTTCCAGAGTGATTCACAAATCAGGGAAAACAGGTATTCAGCCACTTACATAGTGTGGCAGGGCCAATCTGGTAGGCATGCTTAGAGACTGCCTACTGGATTGGGCCCCTTAGGCAAATTCACACAAAAGAGGACAATGACCCACCTTATAACCTTTGAACTAGCAGATAGGGTACTCACCGAGGCTGTGTGAGGCCCCCAGTTTAAGTCCCCCTCCACCAGAGGGGAAGAAGGGACTTGAACGGGGATCTGTCAACTCTCAAGTGAGTGCGCCAACTATTAGACTATGAACAGTCCTATATGAGGCTCCCTTAATCTCTCCTATCAAGGTTGTTCCACTTTAATTAAATATTAATTGGGCTAGTGGAAGAATTAGGGTAAGGCACTCACCTGAGAGGTTGCAGATTCCCTGTTCAAATCCTTTCTCCCACATCCTGGGTGAGTACCCTATCTGCGAGTCTCCTCATCCCCCGGAGTGTTCTCTTTTCTAGCCCAGCATGTGACTTGGGCATCAAAATGCCCATCTTCCCTGGTTCATGGATCACAAGCAGAGATAGGCATCTATCTCCATGAGAGAGGAGGGGCTTAGCTCCTCCTTTCCCAATGGCTAGCATTCTGGCTTTGTGGATCGCAGTCTAAGATGCCTAAATCTCCCCATTCATTACATAGGAGCCTAGGCATCTAATTCAGGCTCTGTGGATTCCAGTGTTCTTCCTGTGATTTTTCTAGGCACCGCAATGCCCAGCATGATAAGGTCTAAGTCCCTTTGGTATATCTGGGCCTTAGAGATCAAAAGGCCAGTTAGGTCACCTACTCTATCCCTGGCCATCCACAGGTTCTTGCACTCTTTACAAGTAATGCATTAGCTTAGACAACATTTTCTATTCCAAGACAATACATTTCAGTCACAGAGAAAGTAGTGCTTTCGACTCCATTCCTCTCCTTCAATTGTTCAGATCAACAAAAAATAAGTTTAAATCATGTGCCAGGGTTTCTTTTTACATAACCCAGGCACAGTTTATGTTTTCCTTCCCTACAGTAATTCCCATTGATTTCAATAAAATACTAGTAAAAACACAGCTGGTCAATCCCTGGCTCTTATAGCACTGAATTCAGCCAACAAGTCAATTATGAATTCAGCAAATGTTCCAGCCACTTTAGGCCACTGGGAATTTTTGAGCTCCAATATTCCACTGGGGCCAAATTTCCAAAAGTGGATTCAGAAGTGTAGTAGTCTCTCATGAGAAATGGTGGAAGAACTGCTTGGGACATTTAAAATTAGAAACAAAACAGTAGTCATTATACAACAGGGAACCATTGTCACAGGTGCAGGGAGATATGGACAAGTGAACCTAGTAGGTCTTATTTATCGCTAATTTCTATGACTGTATCAAAACCTGAACATGAAAAACTGGCTTTCATTCCACATTTATGCATGCAGATGGGCTTCATGTGCCCAAGTGAAGTAATTACACATGCAAATAATAAACTAGATATGTAATTATCCAGATTGTAGGAGCAAATATGGGCCTTGCACATTGACCTGGATATTTTGTGCATGTAATGTTAGGGGACCCTCTTGAAAACTTGCCCCACAGCATATAAACAAACATACTATGATTATGTGGTATGGGCAAAAGGTCAAGAAATGCAACCATGGGAATCATAATTGAGGAATTACTATAAGCTCAATAAAAGATATCCCCTCACTCACCTTTCCTCACCCAGCTACAACAACACTGCAAACTGTAAGCATGTAGCTGACCAGGCCACGGGCAGTCATGCCTAGAAATGGAAGCAAGAGTCAATTAGAGCTGGGTCCCAGGCCGGTAGAGTACAGGAAACAAGCCAAGGGTCAGTACCAGAAGGACAGAAGCCAAATGCCAAATCCAGGGGGTAAATTAGTGTCATAAGCCAGAGGCAGAGCCAGGGATCAGTACCAGAGAGACAGGAGTTCAATACCAGAACCAGAGGGTCAACCAGTCATAAGCCAGAGGCAGAGACAGGGATCAAAACCAGAAGTCTGAAGCCACAGGGGAGCAGGAACTGGAAGCAGGCTGGAACAAAGTAGGAGTAGCAACTGAAACAAAGGCATGGTATACATTGAGCAGCCACTGATCTGTTGTCGGGGCCAGGCTTATAAGTATGGCTGCTGGTTTAGCAGCCCATCAAGGGCTGTGGCCACTCTGTCACTTCCAAGGCAGTACAGCTGGACTCATTAGTTGCCTAGCAGCATAGTTAGTCAGGGAGCAGGCCAGGAGCTGGTCCAGCTGGTCTGGCCTCTGACAAAGCACAAGTGACAGTCATCAGAATAACTTCTTTACTCCTTGGCATAAATTGTGTTTCTTTCCTTGGGTTAGATTAGAAAGACAAGACAATACATACCCATTGTCATTAAGTTCAGATGGCAGAAGACTATTGTCCAATTAGCACTCCTATATTGCAATGTCATTCCAACCTAGAATGCTGCTTATAATTATATGAAGGTCCATTCTTTCACCTGGGTAGATAAAACATTTTCTCCTCCATGCACACAAAAGATCCTCAGCAGGATCTTTTCTCTTTCTTATAGTACAGAGAGAAACCTTTTCAAGCCGGAAGGAAGGAAAGCATGGACTCATGCACCCAGGCCATTGTACTTCACACTTAGAGTGTATGCATTTCTCAGACAGTTTTTGAAAGTATGCTTACTGTAATTTTACCTGTTTTCCAGGAGAGATCAAGGTAAAAAAAAAAAGCAGAGAACAGTTTGCTGCTATGATGAGGACACGAAAGGGAAAGAAAAGGAATTGTAGCAGCTAAGTAGAGGTACTCAGAGCCTGGTATTCTTCCTGTAAAATGGAGGTACAGAAAGAATATCTCAGGGACTTTGCTGCAGACACTTTGCAATCAGAGTTCCAGCCTGCACTTCCCCCAAGTCTGCTGGATAGCTAGCACATCAAGACTGGGACTGGCTATTCCTCTCAGAACAATGGAGCACCATCAACCACAACAGACATTACTCAGGAACTGATAGAAGCAGCATTTTGTCTGGGTCCTGAACAGATACACTGGAAGGAAATATAAAAATTAATCCCTATACTGTCTTCTCTTACTAGTGAACCTACACAACAAGACTGAATTTAGCCCATTGTTTTGGGGCATCATGCTGGTGGGAGATGGAGCATAGATATCCCTCATTTGGAGAAGAATGTAGAGATTTTGCTACAACTCCCTACCATCACTACCACTCTTTCAGCTCTCCCAGTGGTAGGAATGTTGTAAGTGCTTGTGTAGACAAGGTTCAGGTCAGCCACCTGCATTTTAAGCGGTCACATTTAACTGTTCAGAGCAGATCTACATGGTGTGGTGCTTAAAATGCTGGTGGCTACAGGCACCTTGTCTACAGTAGTTCTGTGGCCAGTGTAACCACTGGTGGAGCTGAAATGATGGTAGCAATTGGGTGGATATTTAACAAAAATATCATATTATAGACAAAGCCATAGAGTAAGCCCAAAAGATTTTGACCTTTAATTGAAAGAGATCAGTCAACTGGTAAAATTAGTGCAGAATACGGAAGTATTTTTGATGATACTTTGTATTGTCCATAAGTAGGACTGGTTCTTATTCAATCTTTTGCATTATATAAATAAATATGTGGGTTTTACTTTTCTGTAGTGGTGCAGTATAGTGGTTTAATTTAAACTGGAAAAGGGGACGAGACCAGGTTATAATCCAATCCAATATTTGTTTTTTAAATGAACAATGTTCTACAGCAGTGGTTCCCAAACTTGTTCCGCCTCTTGTGCAGGGAAAGCCCCTGGTGGTCCGGGCCAGGTTGTTTACCTGCCGCATCCGCAGGTTCGCCGATCACGGCTCCCAGTGGCTGCAGTTTGCTGCTCCAGGCCAATGGGAGCTGCTGGAAGCGGCCATTGGCCTGGAGCAGCGAACCGTGCTGCCGCTTCCAGCAGCTCCCATTGGCTTGGAGCAGTGAACCGCGGCCACTGGGAGCCGTGATCGGCTGACCCTGTGGACACGGCAGGTAAACAACCCAGCCCGGCCCACCGGGGGCTTTCCCTGCAGAAGCGGAGGAACAAGTTTGGGAACCACTGTTCTACAGAAAGATCTCTTCAAAGTATAATTAGAATCTGACAGAGCAATCTGAAAAGTATCACACTTTGCCACCCTCAAGCCATGGGCACAGGGGAGGGGAGAAGTAGGGTGTTCCAAGGAGATAATAATCAGTTATAAAGAATCCATACCTCGCCATATTGGTAAAAGCAGAATTCAGATCCTCTGTCCATTGGTCTCCATGTTGAAAAGAGTAGCAGTATCATAATGCAGGCTGCCCCTGAATGCCCCCTAGTGGTCAGGTGTGGTGCCACTGATCAGGCCTGCCTTGATTTCCCTTCACCTGGGATATGGATAAGTCCAAGCAGGCTTCAGATATTAAGGAGCACTGTCTTTGGAGGTTCTTATTTATTTAATAGAAAGATTACGACAAAGAATAAACAAAACCTTCATCCCAGCTTCCTATCTGAGAGACGGATCTCTCACTGTCCATCTGATCCCACCTGAGTCCTCTACTAGCTTCCATACAAGCTCTTCACCTGGATACTCTCAGCTCAGGGCTCTGCCCTTGGAGTCAAGTTTCCTGCTGCTACCTGGATAGAGTTCTCCTCCAGAGTGGGATTCATGGAGGTCTGTCAAGGGCAGCTCTTCCCCAGGACAGCTTGTTGTCCCTAGAAGACGAAGCTTCTTGTCATTGTTTGGGGCCTCCCCCAGCTGAGGCCAGCTACTCCTGGATGTCTTCCAATTGCATCTCTCCCTCTAGAATTCCCCCATCTCCAGGATCATCTCTTCCAAGCTCCCTGATCTGGTAGGTTTCCCAGAAAGCTCTCTCTCTCCAATAGCACATCTTCTGCTTATCTTCTCTGGGTGCTCCCCTCCTCAGGAGTTTCCTATCTCCTGAAGAATACCTCCTTTAACTGAGCTTGGGTGACCTTTATTAGGTCCAAACTTTTGTCTACTAATTAATCCTTAACTGGCCACCTACACAGTTGGTTATCCCCAGGTAGGCCTTCAGAATGCAGTCAGGGGAAGACTGGGGCCTTGATTATCAGTAACAGGCTAGTCATACTGCGATAAGCAGTCAGACGCACTCATTGCTGGAAATAATGTCAGTCAGATGCTCTCCATACAGTCCTCAGTTAAGGACAGAGACAATTAGACTTACCTATCTCATATTGAAGGAATGACAATCAAACTCTCTTCGTTACCAGCCTGACAGAAGATTTGAATTTAGCTTTGGGGAAAGCAAAAACAATAGGACTAAGGTCTTGCAAAAATAAAACTCAACACATGGCCATCTCAGTCTCTCTCTAAATAAAATGAATGGGCTTTACATTGTGCCCCTGCAGCTCATGAGTCCTGGGTTTGGCAGTCCACATAGGGCCTAGATAATTCCAGAGAAAGGGGCCCTGAACTGAGAAAGACCTGCCACTAGCTTCAGAGAGTTATACGCTATGACCTGGTGGCAGCAGCATTCCAACTGACATCTGCTTGAGAAATTAGGTGAGAGATAATCTATCCATTAATCTGGATTCAGATCACTTAGATTTTACAAAACAGGAAATCAGTGCAGAGATTTGAAGACCTGTGAAGTAGGGAGGCGAATTCATTCTGAACCAAAAAAAAAAAAATTCTGGATGGTCTTCAAGGGTATTCCAAAGTAGAATGCATTACAGTACTTACAATAATAAAGCTGACTACAGAATTATAATGGTTTCTTTGTTCAATGCCAAGGAGCCCCTTGTGCTTTTAACAATTCATTTAAAAATATGTTTAAAATGCAATCCCGAACTTTTTTAAAAATCCACAGTTCCTCTGCTTTAGATGGCAAAAAAGGTTAATTTAATAAAATGATGCCAAATCTCCAAAAAGTGTGATAGTTCTCTAATATACTGGCTTAGTGAATGCATATTGCAGACAACAGCTAGAGGGATTCTGCTCAGCCCAAGTATTTGCCATTACCTCAGCAGCTGGTAGGTGACCTGAAAAGAGGATAAAAGCCCTACTATTGCTCTCAGGCAATAGAGATTCACCTTTAGTTCAGATGATAGAAACCTGTGAATTTTAGAACCGTGAGTTCTACTTCCATGGTGCTTGTACAACATGCAGTTAGACAAGTATATATATTTTTCTTATGTTCATGTCTGAAATGGATATCGCTGGATCCAACAGAAACAAATATAGACCACAACTGACCTGACGTGGTCAAGCATTTAAACCTTTATAAATATGTTGCCAATTCAAAGGTGTTGGAATACAACTGTTTGGGAAGTAGTGTTTAAATAAATTTATGCCAGGAATAATTCTGACATTCACAGCCAGTTTCTCTTTATTTTCTTTTTCCCGAGTCAATTTAATGTTTGGAAAAGATGCTGGTACTGAAAACCAAAGTTGTCTATTTTTCTAAAAACAGGAATGAAGTGAGCAGTGGCAGTGCAAGCTTCCCCAATGTGCATTAGCATCTTTCCAGAAGTGAGAAACTAAGTCAGTATCCATGCCCATTCAGAATCATGGGCCTCTCTATTAGGACTGCTAAAAAAGGTATCAATGAGTGCCAATTGTAATGTTAACTTTTATGATGTGCACTAAACTGGACTGAGCTCAACAATCTACTTCACAAAGGTAACCTAACAGCCTCCAGATAGTCAGCCTCCCAATTGATACCAACCAGAGCTGGATTCATGCCAGTTTACCTAGAGGTGAAAGGCTCTGTATCCCACTGGCAGTCTCCTAACTAAACCATTCCCCAAAACCTGCTTTTCTGACCTCACAACACTAACAGAGAGCACTATGGAGGCTCGCTAATTTTTCTTGAAAAGATTTTGGCAATGACCCTCATTTGCTTCAAATTTATTTTTGGGCCTTGATATCCTATTCAATAAGTTGTAGGATGAATTTATTTAAGTATGCAGGACAAATGAACATGTCCAACATTTTAATCAAGTTATTGTAAAGATGATCCTCCCTAAGTAACAAATATTAGAATCAACATGCAAAAAATACAGATAAAGAAATTCTCCCCTTTGCTGATCTGTGAAGAAATGACTAGGGATCCCGTTCAGTATGCAGAAGTAGAAACTAGAAACACTGTAAAAAGAAAAAATGGTGTTAGATCTGTACACTGAACAATATCTGGGTCAAACACGGACTATGTTTGCCAAAAGCTTCTCCCATAGCCAGATTCATGCATAGAAGAGTAATGGATCATGTATTTGTTCTGTTGCCCTGGACAGGAACAGAGATCTATCATACCGAGAGGTTGTATGTATGGGTTTTCAAAAATGGCAGACTCAGGCTGTATGTGTATAAGATATTTAGTAATTAATTTTTCCTAAGAACCTAGGAATTGTCATCCCTGATGAGATCAGTGACCTGTCTAGTCTGTCTAATACCCTAGCAATGGGCAGTACCTGATTTTTCAAAAGGAGATGAAAACTGCCATAAAGCACTAAGCCAGTGTATTCAGCACTGGGAATGGGGAAAGGTTTTTGACTCCCACCTTACAAACTGAAGCATGAGGTTTGATTACCCTGACCATTATCTGAGCTTGCAGAGCTACATATTTTAATAATAGTCATAAAATTACCCAGTCCTTTATTAAATCCAGCCACAGCATTTGTCTCAATGACACCCTGTGGTAGTGAATTCCACTGACTGAACATGTATTGTGTAAAGAAGGATTTCATTTTATTTGTTCAAAGTATTGGCCTTCAATTTAATCATGTGTCCCCTTGCTCTTGTATTGTATAGTTAGTTGTATTCTGGTTGATCTTTTTATAATTTGGAAATCTCAAATTCATTTACTTATATTTGTTAATATGGTCATTTAAAATGGTTGAAAGTAGCAGAGGCATTGTAGATCTTTAATAAAATTCATACAAATATTTTATTAAAATAATTAACTAACAATGTTCGGTACATGTTTGTCTTTAGGAGCACTGGAGCAACTGAATGGATTGGAAATTTGAAACATATGCAAGCCAAATTCATAAACAAAACCAGACCAAGTCAAGCTATGCACTGTATAATAATACATCACTCACACTGTTTGCTATATATTTGCAGACATGTTGTTAGGTGCATTTATTACAAAAGTTAGATGCCTATTTGGAAGTTTTCACTTCTGTGAGCTTGTGATACTTTCTGTAGAACAGGAACCATAAATCATACTGTACTGGTCTGAAAGCCATGTACCTCCAGATAACTAGCACTTGTCATTAGATTGCCTAAAACAGAGGATTAGCCAAAATACAGAAGGAGAGGAAACACAGACTGTTTATATTGAGCATTCTGGTCAACAACTCAATTAAATTACAGGAAATATATGTATGACATTTCTTAAAAGTGATAGCTCAAGAACAGTAGAAAGAAATATATCATAGGATATTTCTGTAGATACAGAAAACAGTTCAATTAAACAATGTTTTAAATCTATAGATTATGTACTGCAGATAAAAATTAGAAATGTTAAATCATTAAAGCTTTTCAGCATTGCTTTAAGCAATTGAAGGAGACACAGATGGTATTATACATGTTTAGAACTATCTATTTTTTTTACTAGATAAATATTCGGGGTTGTAAGTATAACACTCTTCACACTTACCATACATTGCATGAGCTATTTCCCAGTCCTTTTTCATATGGGACAGGTTTTAAATAAAATAGAAATTCCTCTTGCTTCTTACAGATTGGAGTTGATTAAATATTCCACTGATAAAGGGTAAGCAAATGTCAGATTCGATATAATAAAAAGAGAAATGAGAGTTCATACAAGCAGCAAAGCAAACAATCCATTTTCATACTTTATTAGAAACATTTATTGCCATAATGACTGCATTACACTAAGCAAAGCAGGTGGAAAGGTGCTCTGTGCAAGTTATTCTCAAATATCTTTATTTTGAGGATTTTATATCTCTAATATTTAGACAGATGTTTTATTCCCTATAATATAGTCAGGGTATGAAATGCTGTAATTTCAGTTACTACATAAGGATCAAAATTGTACTTGAAGATCATGGCCTGTCATTGTGATTTCAACAATAATGGTAGACCATTAAATGCTCAATTTTTCTACTTTGACTTTATATTCCCAATGGTGGGTTGCTTTAGATAGAGGTGGTAGAGCAATGTGTGCGTTGGCAAGTACTCTGCCCAAATTTGCGGAACACATTGCAAGTGCAGTTCTCAATTATTTTGCTCCTTCTACAATTTTATAAATACTCAAGTCTTATCCAAAGCCTAAATAAAAATTATGGAGATGGCCAGTTTTTCCTGTTAAAATCTAGACCACTGTTGAACAGCTGTGGAAGATTATCTTGAAAAACAGTGGGAATTGCAACTAATTGGATCTACATTCCAAAAGACAGCAGAGCCACATTTTTAACTATAAGACTTCCCATTTCAGAGCTTGCCTTTCTCTTAATTTACCAGATCAGGAAATAAATTTAGCAAATAATTTAACAAAAGATTTCATTGTTCTTTAATTTAATTTTAAAAAGTGAAATCTATTTTAAATACTTAGCACCCAGTCCTGCATGTCTTGTGCAGCCTAGACATAAACATTTCTATTTTACTCAAACATAAAAGTTTCTCTTAAGGTCAGTGGGAGCTTTGGCTGCATTTCCAATACGGAACAAACCCATTATCTTTAGGATTTGTCACCCAGATTATATAGTGAATACATTTTATTTTCAGAGTCTTTTAGTTCCTCCAAAATGGTGAAAAGCGTATCAGTTACTGGGATTTTGGTTTGAGTTTTTTTGTTTGGCTGGTATGTGTATATGCATACATACATATCTTCCTGGAAAATTTATTGCTGAATCCCCTCGTTTCATTAACTAAGATCATTAAGACATTAGTTCCTCTCTAACTGGCAGTGTTCCAAAACCAGAATATACACAATGTCTAGGACACTTTCATTTTGTAATCTGCATGATACAGTATATTAATTTTCAGGATTTATCACAAGAAAAGTGAAGTCATACTAAGTACAATAGGTGTAACTATTTTCTGTGTGGAAAATATGTAAAGAGCAGCAGAAGCAGTTTTGGGCTAATAATCGTCTATAAGGATATAAGCTTGGCAAGTGTCACTTAGGGACAGAAAAGGACAGTAATCTTGAAAAGGTCTTTGCCGTTCCTTAGGCTTAAGTGGATTGATGAGAAGCAGGAAGCTTAAAGCTAAGACATATATGCCGCAATACCAATAATTATTTATTTATATATTCGTTTTTATCACCCTGTATCCATCTACAACCATGGTGACAGTATTGTGTAATTCTGTAAAAATAACCAATAATCTTTGCATCAATTCCATACGGTTACTACAGTCCACTGCCACAAAGTCACCTTGCCTTGGTTTAAAGTACATTAATAAAAAGCTTTGCCCTATGATTTCCAGCTCCCCAAATAAGGATACTCATTAGGGTGACCAGATGTCCCGTTATTAAAGGGACAGTCCTGTATTTAAGCCCTCCTGCAGGTGTCCTGACTTTTTCTTAAAAGTGGGCAAATTATCCTGTATTTTCTATCTCCCCCTGATCAGTACTGGTGCATCCTTCTGCTGGCTGGATCCCTGCTCGCCAGCCGCCTGCCCACCAGCAGTGAGTGGGAGGGTCCAGTGTACAATGATGGGGGTGGGTGTACAAGGCTGGTGGTGGGGCAAAGCTGCAGTGCGTGGGGCTGGCCACTCCCCCTGCTGGTCCATCAGCATAGCCCCCACTGCATGACACCTCTCAGCCAGCAGGGCCTTGCCCCCTGGCCCGTTTCTGGCCAGCGCTGGCTGCACACTGCGGCCGCCAGTGAGTGCTGGCAGCTGCCAGGCAGCGGCTGGTTATGTGTCACCTCTGCTGCCCACCCATTGGCCCCTTACATGCTCCCTGCTTTGCCCCTTCACCCCCCCAGCCCCGCTGCTTCCCCATGTCCCCCCCAGTGGGCCGCATCCCACTCCCAGCAGCTGTGCGGAGAACCAGCTCCCGATCGGAGCGCTCAGCTCACCAGCAGTTTAGCTAGCAGGCTCCTTCCTTCCCCCACTGCCTCTGTCTGGGCCAGCGCCCTGGGAAAGCCCAAGACCCTCCAGCCTGGGGCGCTGGTCAGGAGAAGCAAAGCCCTGCATGTGCCAAAGCCCCGCACAGCACTGGCACAGGGAACCCTCTCCACCCCTCAGCTAAGCTCTGGAGTGGTGCGGGGAAAAGCGATTTCCAGCCTGTTCGCAGCCTGACCCTGCAGGCTCCATAGCAGCCCCCCAGGCAGGGGCTTAGCACCCTCTTCACCTGCCCCTGCACTGCACTGGGTCCTGCCCCCAGGCAACACGGGGCTGCTCCGTCCCCTAGGCACCCTCCGCTGCTGAGCCACCTCTTTGGCCGGGTTCGCTGAAGCCCCTGCAGTCACATTCCCGGGGCCCTGGTGCACAGTGCATCCTTTGGGCCTAACCCCTTTCTGCCAGCACTGTAGCCAGGGGACAGGAGGCGTCTGGGTTATGTCGGTGGTCAACAGCAGCCTGGAGGTGTTAGCTGGAGGTGTTAGTGTGGGCAGGAAGGAACAAGCTGCTTCCAGCCACATGGGGGTGGGGTGGGGGGCCGGCGGGGGAAGAGATGAGCTCTGCAAAGACACGGGCCAGGTCATCCCTTCCCTTCCCCCTCCTCCCTGTGTCTGGAAGCAGCTTCCGTCTCTCCCCTCTCGCACAGTGCCAAAAGGCTGCTGCTGGTCACGTTTTGGTGTGAACCCTGGCAGAAATCTGGGGAGGGGGAGCATGTGACCCTGCATAACCCCACCACCACATTGCCTTGGGAACATGCCCCCCCCCCCCCCCATACACCTGTACCAGGAGTACCAGGAGAGGCAGGTCGATCCCAGGGGCCCAGCCAGGCATGGAGGGCAGAGAGTGCCGGGCAGGAAGGGTCGGCTTGGTCGGTAACCCCCACTCTGTGAGTTGTTTACAGGAGTGTGTGCATGTCACCTCTCGCCATGTGAACCCTAAACCTTTAAAGATAAGAAGGTAAATAAAATGAATCCAACTACGCAGTATTTCTTTTTAACAGGGGCTCAGTCAACTTGATATTAATTTGAACCTTTGTACTGCATAGTTCTGATTGATTGCCATAGAATTCGCTTGAGTACAAGTAATTTTACTAGCATAGGGAAATATGGTCATCCCTAATACTTATGGGCCTGCCAGATGAAGGTTGTTCCATAGATGAAGGATGTACTCAAACAGGAATATTCTGCCACAGCCCTGAAGAACAGTAAATGAAAACTTTGGCCTAGAGATCGTTACCTCCTGCTCCAACTGCTTTGTGCTGCTCCATTAGCAAAAAGGAGCTGAAAAGTCAGCAGATAGGGCCAGCTGGTTATTTTTGGAGTATGCTGGTGGCATTCCCTTAGTCCTCTAGTGGCAGAGGGCTGGCACAGCAAGCCCTAAGCCACCTCTCTTCCTGGCTCTGGCATGTCAGGGTCCTAGCTAGAGTTCTACTGTACTTTGATGATTTCTCAGCCATGGAACAGCTCCTGGAGGACTGTTGCAAATGGTTCAGTTTAGTGCACCATAAGGCTGTTTGGAATTGGGCTGGGAAATGAACAAACCCTGACAATCCCCAATACAAGGGTGGATTGAGGAAAGATGGCATAAAGCCATCTTTGGCCCCTCTCCTCAGTGGTGACAAGCACTGCTTGAACACAACTAACGATCTAGCCTTCTAACTCATCACAGTAACTGTGAAAATACTAAGAAATATAATACCTAGAGTTAATTTTTACTATGGAGTCCCTACTTCTGTCAAACAGCCATTCCCCACCTCCACTCAGTCTGAGACAGATCTTACAGGGGACACAAAGGCAGCAGAGCAGGTCTAACAATCAGTAAGACTGAAGACTTGTGATACTGAAACAACAGCATAATAGCATAAGCAGTGGGGTAACCGGAGAAAAATACTCTTCCTAATACCTCATGGGGAAAATGTGTGGAAATCCACATAATTTCTATATATGTTTCTTTGTCAACTCTAAACATATGCCAGTCTCATGTTTATCCTGTAATGTTGTGTGGGGATCTGTTGCATTTCCTGTTTTCCAAAAACTTTTTTAACATGAGATATATGAGTGTGTACGTAGTTAAGCCCCGTGACTGTGTTAATTGTTTTCATTCCCACACTGCTAAATACGCATAATGTTTCCCCTTGGGAATGAAACCAGTTAAAGAATAATATTTCTGTGGTTTTCATTAGCTCTTCTTAGTTGTTTGTGCCCTATCCGCATCCAACTTCTTCCCCTGTTCCAAGGTATCAATTGGTCTTTGATTTTTCATTGGTAACAATTGTTACTCAGACAACTCCTCTCTTATCACCTCTTCCAGATATCATATGCCTGATTCTCCTCTCACTTTCCCCATGTAAATCAGAACTTCACTGGAAAATGAGTTACACTGGTGTTAATGGAAAATCCGATCCATCATCTTTGAAGTCCAGCAAAAGGGAGGCAGATTACGTTGTGTACACAAAGAAGACTAAGGAGGACTGGTGGCAGCTATCAGTTGTCTGAACGTTATCTAGGAAAATCTATATTAGGAAGCTTTAGGACCCAGGAAAGGAGACTGGAAATTCTAATGAAGAAAAACAGTGTATTATCACATGTAAATTGTAGTTAATGGTGCATATACCTTTCCATACCGGTGTCGATTACTACAGATTAAGGTAAGTTTAGAGAAGGGATCGAGTTCAAGTATACAGTATGACTCCTAATATGTTCAGAAAGCTTGCAAATGAGGGTTCCCTGTAAGGTGCATGCCTGCACAGGCACCCTCCATACAGTATTCAGAAACTGCTGCTCAGCAAGGTCTGCTGGCTGGTGCAGCTGGACAGTGGGAGTTTGGATCCAAGCTCCCTTTTCCTCTCTCTGAGCAGGGAGAGCAATGGGAACTTAGATCAAAGCTACAGCT
This sequence comes from Trachemys scripta elegans, assembly GCF_013100865.1. NCBI lineage: Eukaryota > Metazoa > Chordata > Testudines > Emydidae > Trachemys > Trachemys scripta. The sequence continues at coordinate 102,107,530 of NC_048304.1, read as the reverse complement.
CCCCCTCTGCCGTCAGTGTGTGCCCTGTCTCTCACAGCAGCTCCCCACTGAGTGTGTGTGAAGGGAGGGAGTGTGAAGATCTCACATTTCCTCCCACCCACCAGGCCTGAGAGAGAGCAAGAAGATCTCCGTGGGAGGGAAGGGAGGCATTTTGATAGCAGAGGGATCCAGGGGCCATTGCTCCTTTAAGAGGAGAGAATGAGGAAGCAGGGACAGTGTGCATGGAGATAAATATGATGAGGAAGACGGGGGGATGTGATCAGCACAGGGGAGAGAATAAGATGAGAATGAGGGAAGGAGAAAGAATAAAACAAGGAAGATGTATAGATAATAGAATGGGAAGAAGGAAGAGGGGAAGAGATAGGATCAACAGAGGAAGAAGAGGGTAAAGAGGGAACAAGTTGCATAGGAAGAAGTAAGTGAACAAGAGAGGAAGAGGGAGTATAGGGAAAGGATACTGGATTAGGAGAGAGAGTGAAAAGGGGAGTTAGAGAATGAATAGGGGGTAGAGAATAGGTGAGAGGCAATGTAAGTGAGAAGGAGAGTAATTGCAGGAGGCAAGAGGAAGATGAGGACAGGAGGAATTGGAGGAGAAGGAATGAGGAGAGTTAATTGAAGTCTATGGGATTTTTTCAACTTTCAGAAAAATGATAGAATTCTATTTGGGATGAAAAATTGTATTGTTTCTTATTTTATTCAAACTGAGTCATGTGTTCCTGGCTGACTACAGCCATGAATTTGGCTAAAGGTTTGCTACAAATCACATTATACTGGAATGAATCCACATGTTAGCTCAGATCTAAGGGGGGATATGATAGAGGTCTATAAAATCATGACTGGTGTGGAGAAAGTAAATAAGGAAGTGTTATTTACTCCTTCACATAACAGAAGAACTAGGGGTCACCAAATGAAATTAATAGGCAGCAGGTTTAAAACAAACAAAAGGAACTACTTCTTCACAAAACGCACAGTCAACCTGTGGAACTCTTTGCCAGAGGAAATTGTGAAGGCCAAGACTATAACAGGGTTCAAAAAAGAACTAGATAAGTTCATGGAGGATAGGTCCATCATGGAGGATAGGTCCATCAATGGTCATTAGTCAGGATGGGAAGGGATGCAAAATCATGCTCTGAACTGACGTCCCTAGACTCTTTTTGCCAGAAGCTGGGAATGGGTGACAGGGGATGATGATTACCTGTTCTTTTTCTTCCCTCTGAAGGCTAGATGACCATTGGTCTGACCCAGTATGACCGCTTTTATGTTCTCAGCAGTGTTCTCATTCTATGTCCATGCAATAAAGGACAACTCTGGGCTCATGTCCCTGATCACAGAGACATCCACCATAGAGAGCTAAAGAAACCCCAAAGATAGAACCCAATGTCCCAGTACCCGCTAGAGGGGAGAGAAGTTCAAAGGACAGACTGTCACTTCTCTAGACCATAGTGATCACCTGTATGTATATGCTGCATTGAAATCATTTACTGTAAAGCCATCTGTAGGTATTGCAAAACATGAAATACTGGACAAAGGGGGCAAATATTGGCCAAAAATAAATACATAAATAAATTAAAAAAAGACTGGGTCCAACCATTATGTAGCTGGCAGCAAAAATGGTGCAGGTCACTGTAATTGGCTGCTCCTTGCTGAAAATTAAATCAGGGAGATAGAGGTGCCCAAGGACACAGGGGTAGATGTCATCCAAAACTACCTGATTCTGAGTCTGAACTCTATTATAACCTCTACTGTGTGGTCAGAAAGCAGATCTCTACATTCGTTGACAGATATATTTGAGAGAGAGGATAACATTTCACTAGTTGGGTTGCAAAGACTGGTATAATGGAAAATGAAAATGTCCTTGGGGGTGGTGTACTCTCACAAACCCCAAACATCAAAAGTCATGAGTCAGACCCTCCAAAAATTAGCTTAAAAATCATGTGTCAGTGAAATGGTGAATTTATGCATATACAACCAACTGTTTCAGTGTGGTATGTGTCCTTCATTAATATCTGGTCTACAGTTGGTAACAGCCTACTGCTACCAACTATAATAATTACTCCTTTCCCTCAAGTGGACAAGGTCTGTGCTACAGTGCTGTAGATCCAGAGTTCAAACCTTGTTGAAGATGCTTGATTGGGGGTTGTTACATTTGCACATAACAGATTCCCCCCCCCCCCTTTAAATAAACTTAGGAAGTTATATACAAAAAACAACATTAAAAGAATGTTAAGGTTGTAAAGTCAAGTACTCAAAAGTTGGGAAATGGCAGAATTAATTCTGTCAAATCCTAATTTTTGAGGGCTTGATTTTGCAACCTTAATACCATTATATGTCGTGTGTATAATACTTCTAAGGGTCTGTGTCAGTTTGCACTTGGAAGACAAAAACTGTCTTGGTAAATGACCAGTGCAGAAATCCACTGAGATTTTTAATCACAATCTGTTTCAAGCAGTGTCATTATCCCTACCTTGCCAATGGTGCCACACTGGGGAAAAAATAATCTTCAGTGTGGCAGATTCTTCTTACATTGATCCAGGAACTGAGCCACTTGTTCCATCTTCTACACAAGTGTCAGTGAAGTGAGGGAGGGCTCATCCTTGGGGACACTGATGTTGAAATGTCACTTAGAGGGAAAACACATGCTCCAGTGAAAACAGGAGAGAGAAACTAATGAGTCTGGGTGGCCAAAAGATTGATGTTATTTGAGTGTTGAAGGCACAGGTCCAAAATGTGATTTATTTATTTTTTTGGCCCTCCATATTACATCTTCTATCACTGCACACAGACATGTCTTGTAGTAGGAAAAGACAAAACTGTTTGGATAAAATCAGACCTGATCTTCAGTTTCCTACAAATCAGAAGTCAAAGGTTAATTGTTTTCACTTCCTGGTTTTGACCAGAACAGGAAGTACCAAAAATAGATTAAGAGGCTGTTTTTGTAGAATTTCATTCTCTGCAGATTCTTTCTGTACTAGAAAGTATAGAAAATTCATAAGAAAGTTGGATCTTGTCAGATTACCAGGTCTTCCAGGTAAGATTGGTTTGGATGTAATCATGTTAAGGAGCTAAATTTTGGCTGTTTCTCTGAACTAAATACAACTTCCAAAAGAGCTGAAGGCTGACCCTCACTATTGATTATAAGACACTATCACACTCTGTGAGGCAGCAGAGAAACTTCCGTCCAGCACAGTGGGGGTTAAAGAAAACCTTAAGGTTCAGCTAGCCCGACTCCGCTATACTTGCAGCCAATGCCAGGCCTCGAGGGGGAAGAAAAGAAGGGAGTTTGGCTCAGTTGGGAGCTGGCTGGTGAAGAGGCAGGAGCTCTCTGTCTCCCTGCCCAAAGGGACGGCTTAGCAACCTTCCAGTTAGCGCAGCCACTGGAGGCAAGTAAGGCTTCCCCTGCCAAGGGGAGCCTGCAGATAAGCCCCAACTGCAGGGCAACTGGACTAGCGGGGCCACACCCAAACTAAAGAGACTTGTAGGAAGTAGTCCATGGAAACCAGTCTTGACCCCCCCCCACACACAAGGAGGGAGACCCATCTCCCCTGTTTAGGGGTTGAACTACACAGGGTCCTGCGCTGGGACCCATTGGAGAGGGAGGGTCCAGATCCCCCTACTATTCCCTCTGGCCTTACAGACCGCAAGACCAGCTCTCTAGCCACTAGATCGCCCGGCCACAGAAGACCCTTTTATACACTCCTTGTCTTACAACCTAATATTAGACTACACCCACAAGGTTTTTGCTATCATACAATCAACAGTTCTGTGTTTAACTATCATTATTATTATTCATTTTTAGTTAGTCTTTTTTCTGTACAAGATATAAATAAAGACAAAGTCCCTTCCCCGGGACCTTACATCTTAGAACATAAACAACAATGGTATTATGGACAAAGACAAGTACCTGTAGGATAAGGGAGTAGTGTCTTGTGTTGTTCAATAATATTGTACTCTCAAGCTGACAGCATGAACATCATTGTCTTTTCCAAGGTATATATTTATCAACAGTGCTACAAACACACTCCTATCAGGTGAAAAGTATTGTGTTCTTATGGACAAAGAGCAGAAATGAGTAAGGTGCTATACAGTCCTCATTTTGTACTCAAGATTCTTGAGAACAAGACTCCTTGTTCTCGTCCAGGTGAAGGAGGACTCTTCATGGCTCTTCAAGAAGCTTTAATATGCTCAGTTTTTATTTGAAAACTAGTTTTTCATTCTAGTGTCTCAGGAAGGTGATCCAAGATGGCAGGCAGGTGGAGCATGTTGGCGACTTTGTAGGAGCTATGGTGAAAGATCTTGCAGGACCGGTAGGCCTACTACATTTTTAAGATGATGGCATAGTAGGAGAAGACCTAACTCAGATTTGGTTGATAGACCAGAAGATCCTGCAGAGTCTGTATGAGTGGAACCCACATTAACTTTCTCTTTGTGCAAGTTAACCTCTTTCATTATATTTGAGAGTGAGATTGAGTTTAGTTCCACACTAAAATGCCAAGGCGCTTGTTTGATGAGGCTTTACTAGGTTTTATATCACTACCATGCAAAAAAAGAGAAATGTGTGGAAAATTGAAAAGACATGGCATGAAATCCCTGCTCCACTGAGAATTCCCATTGAGTTCAATGGGACCACGATTTTAGCTATGGTGTTCTTGATAATGGGTGTGTCCAATATGTCTAGGGGGCTGCAAACATACATTTTGAACCTAAAGAAAGCATACCGGAATGCTATCTTCACAAGGGGATATATCAAAACATTAAATCCAAATATCCTGAACTTTGGAAAGGTTTAGATTCTGATCCAGATTTTGTACTTCCATGTTTGGGATTGTTCAGAACCAGGGTTTGGCTCAGACAAATCTGCAGCTTCCAAGCATGCAGGAGAAGGTTATGTCACTTCTGAAGCACTGCTGCAAGTTGTGAATGACGTATGAAATGAAAAATCTATGTCTCATGCACAGTCAATACAGGCAGTACTGTGCAGTCCCTGATGTGCTTTGCTGCTGCTGCTGACGTAGACAAACAATACTCAGCTTGGTTAGAAACCAGGAAATCTCCACAAATATACAAATTTAAGATTAAAAAAGCCAAATGACCAAAATATGTTATGGTTTTAATTAGCTAGAGCCTTCAGAGAGAGAGAGAGAGTACTTTTACAAAGACATAAGCCCTGCACTCATGCTGGCTTCCGCAAACCACCCAGCATGGTGTATTTTTGCAATTAAAAGTGGGTTTGAGTTGGACAGGCTTTGGAGGAAGGAAGGCTCACTCACCACCACAGTCCCTGCGGCCTGTCCAGATTTTTCAGGGCAGCCTCGAACCTGATTTGTCAGTAGCAAATCAGCGCTGTGGTAGTTTAAGAGCTCCCCTATCCTGGAGCTTCTGAATATCCCCAACTTGGAAGATACAGGAAAGTTTTTTGAAGATAAGTTGAGGGTGCCATGCTGGAACACTGAACCTCAATAATAACTGCTAAGACTGAGACTTCATTCTTAGTTCTCCATTAATACACTAAAAATTGATCAAGCTTTCTGCCATCTTAACCCCAATATATAGCAACTTCTCCTAGATGAGTGGCACTATTTTCTGCAAGTCATTCTGGGAGTTGGGACCTTCTCATGGGGAAGATGCCTGGGAAGGTATCCTGTGGGGGAGTTGCCCTCACAGTTTTTTCAAATTCTTCCATCAAAGGATACGGAGATCCAAATCTCTTTGTGCTACTCCAGCCCCGTGGTGGCTATTTTAGCAGCATGTTAGGGTGACCAGATCAGCAGTCCAAAATATTGGGACGGGGGGGAGGGAAAAACAGGAGGGGGCGGAGCAAAAAAGGGGGGGGGCGGAGCAAAAAAAAAAGGGCGTTTAAAAGGGGCCGCGGGCATTAGCAGGCCCCGGCCCCGTGCGCTGCCCTCCCTGCGGAGCCTACGGCCCCCGGCCCACCACGGGTATATGCGGCATGCGGTGGATCCGGGCGGGGGCAGCATGGAGCGGGCAGGAGCCGGGTGGGCAGCAGGGGCCGAATCCCCGCTGCTGCCAGGGAGCCCTGAACCTCTCCCACCCGCTCGCGGCTGCGGCTCCTTCCCAGCGGGACGCACCTCCTGCCGCCCCGGCCACATGCAGCGCGCGTCCCCCGCACCTACTCTCCCTCCCGCCGGGAAGGAGCAGCTGGACGCGTGCCGCATGTGACCGGGGCAGGCCGGGGGGGGCGCGTTCCACCGGGAAGGAGCCGCAGCCACGAGCGGGAGGGAGAGGTGCAGGGCTCCCTGGCAGCAGCAGGGATTCGGCCCACGCCGTCCAACCTGCCCGCTCCATGCTGCCCCCGCCCGGACCCACCGTGCTACCCTGCAGGCTGCAGGGCTGGAGCAGCCTCCAGGCTGTGCTCCTGGCCCCGGGTGCAGCGGCCCGGGCAGGAGCCCTCTGTCGCAGAGGGGGCTCAAAGCTGAGCCCCTCATCTCCCTCCCTTGCCAGGCCCCCTTTGCCCGCCAGGTGCCAGGGTGCCGGAGCTGACTCACCAGCTCCAGGATCCAGGCACCGCCGCCACCCCCTCCCTTCCTCCCTCTCAGGCTTGCGCCGCCATGCTGCAAGCCTGGGAGGGAGGAGGAATGCTGCATGGTTGGGGAAGAGGCGGGGCCAGGGCGGAGATTTGGGGAGGGAGCCAATGGGGGTAAGGGGGGCGGAGCCGGGGCGGAGCGCAACATTTCTTTTTTGTTCAGTGTGCCGACCAAACATCGGTCAGGACGCGGGACAAAGAAGCAAAAATCAGGACAGTCCCGATAAAATCGGGACATCTGGTCACCCTAAGCATGACTATACATAAGCTTTGCTGAGAGAGCTTCTCCAGGCAGCAACTACCTCTGGACTTCCCCTTTTATAAGAGGTAGATACTAGCTGCACAACACAGAATGGGGAGCTAATCCAGGACTCCCAAGTTATGTGCGTCCCTCAGATACATCCCTGTCCTTCCTCTCTCTTTACATGGAGATTCCAAGGCCCAGACAAAACTCTTCCGCAGCTCACAAGGGCAGTGAAGTGATGTGAAGGCTGCTACCTGGGCCCCTGCATGGTTTGGCACGGGGCAGGAGATCCAAGCATGGAGGGTTCATCTGCTCATGGAGCTAAAGGCCACAATCTGGCCTTTGATGACCTGTGCCTATAGTTCATTACCCACCTGTTCCAACAAATCAAAATGATTTAAAATATCAAAACACTGCCATATAATTAGCAGAAGAAAGTCAGTATTTCTACTGTAAGGCTGTGATTAAATTAGCCGTTTATGGATTTCAGAAAGAAAGAAAGAAAGAAAGACTAAAGTGTTTTATAGTGTAGTTAAAAAAATCATTGAATGATTCCTTCATGTTGAACATTTCCTAATGTCAGAAGCAAGGTGGATGACACAGAAATCATAAATCCAATAGATAAGTGTTAAAAATCACTTTAGTCTGCCAACGTACTAGAAATTCAATTGTATGGCATGGTAGAATTTATATGTGTGTATAATATATGTGTAAATTATAGATATGTATGTGCCTATATACTGATTCTCAACTGCGTGTAGTTGAGTGTAAAAGAACCATTCCAATTTGGTAGCAGTGTACATCCACTTGGTAAAGGTGTCAATGACTAAACAAGGCAGTGAAGTGGGGGTGGAAGGGTGTGGGTGGAATCTTATGACCTGATCCTGCTCACACTGAAATCAGTGGCAAAATTGCATAGACTTCAGTGGTGAATAATCTAGTCCTTAATACACAGGCACGAGGGATCGAGCCAAAGTTCAGAGTGAACTTTTAACAGTATATATTCCAACAAGAAGCCACACTCAAAATTCAGAAAATGCCAGAGGTAGGCAGGGAAAGAGAAAAATATTAGAGATCGACCCAAACTAACTGAAACCCAATAGCCAACACCCTGAAAACTTTGGAGAGGTGGTTTGAGATCCAGATTGAGGGGCCAAGCACAACTGCAGCTCCTACACTCTCCTGTGCAAGAAAACATCTCTGGGCTAGCACCCCCCCCATCCCAAAGCATAAGCCACCCCAAAAGCTGGGGCAAAGGATTGGAAGGAGGCAGGGCCAAGATAGAGCAGCCTAGTGAAACAGGAGAGAACATGGTTCATGCTTCTAAGAACATAAGAATGGCCATACTGGTTCAGACCAAGGGTCCATCTAGCCCTGTATCCTGACTTCCAATAGTGGCCATCCAGATGCTTCAGAGGGAGTAAACAGAACAGGATAATTTATTAAGTGATCCATCCTTTGTTGTCCAGTCCCAGCATCTAGCAGTTAGAGGTAAGGGATAATACAGCAGGTATTCTCCCAGGGAGCTCCAGAAGGCATCATTCCTCCTTGTGCCCAATGTCTCCCAGAAGCCCCCTGAAGAGTGGTGCAGCTGTAAGCCACCTCCAAGTTCAAGCCTATGTTTTAATGCCACAATCAGTACCCTAATGGGATAAATCAGAACCCCAAATCCAAACACTCCCAGATACACATTTTGCATCTTAGTCTCATCTCTGAGGTATAGATGTAATTTTGTATATAGTTATACAAAAACCCACCATCTAGTGTTTCATCCAACAGACATTATGCAGCTCCTCCATAGATGGGAGATTTTATATTGTTCAGCAAATGGATAGCGCTAATCCCATTCAGACTCTCGTCAAGCCCTCTCCAGGCCCACTATGGCCACAAAGGGTGCAGAGGTTACTATCACACCCTGGGGAGTAAGAAGTTCCACCCTAGGAAAGGAAGCTGGCTTGGAAAGGCCTGATTTTCCTCTATGTACCTGAGGAGGGAAAAGCAGCCCCATTTTGGAGCTGTGAACATCCTCCATTCTACATAGTTCAAGAGGCTTCCCATTTCTGTGTCCTACACAGCAATTGTAGGCTGAATAGGACCCTGAGTGACTAAAGCACAGTATTTCTTTATTTTCTTACATTTCTTTTTACTTCACCCGTCCCATTTAACGTTGTATATTAACACGCTTTTTTTACCTCACATAGTGGGACTTCTGAGAGGTATGAAATGACAAAATACAGCTCTGTTTTCTATTCGAGTTCTTTCTCTATATACTCCTCTAGTGTCTAACTCTGCTTCCAACTCCATCAACATATCCAACAGAGCCTCGGGCAAAGCTGGAAAAAACACCCAGCGCATTCAATTTACAAACAGAAATAAACACCTTTTCAGCAGGTTCTACATAATCACTAAACAAAACCAGGAGGAAAAAAAAAACACAAATTTTTGATGTAGTTTCTGTACTGCTGTGACCCTGTATTTTCTTGAGGAAATAACACTATTACCTAAAGATGTCTAGCACTGGGATCTCAAACAGCATCACAATTTCCTTTCTTGTTTACTAAAAAACTAATATTTTGGCTTTTGTGTCACACCTAAGCATATTGCTTCAATATGTTTGTGCACAGAGAGCTGCATTCTATTCCCCTGTTCTACAGGGAGAGCACAGCTGCTCTCTCTAAGGATCATACCTGAGCCATGCACTGAGAAGAAAGCCATTTCACGGTGCCAGGTATTCTCAGCTCAAATGATACCGAGACTGGCAGAGACTGAGAACTTTGTGGAACAGCAGCAGAGTGGGTGAAAATGAATCAGATATGAAAATGTCTGAAGCAATAAATTAACACACAGCAGGGGGGTGATAGCTTAATCCTGTCTAGTCCAAACAGTACCTGACACCCATTATTGTTATAGGAGGTGGTACACTGTAATGGTACTGGAGCGAAAATGATCATTCCCAAATGATTTGAAACACTGCAATAGGTATGTAATGTGATTCTGTGAAGGCACATATAAGGGATTTTATAGTATTTGTATGCAGGTTAGCCTGTCAATGTACTTCTCTGTTATGCTGGACCTCTTTTGTTTTGGTTAACCTAAAGAGTAGGTATTTAAAATATAATTAGAACTTATAAAATAATGGCTATTACTGCATGATATCTTATAAAAACTAACCATTGCCATTCTTCTAACGCCTGCAATTATATACACAATATTCATCTAAAACAGAAGATTCCATTTCTGTCTGGCTACATTTCTTTTGAAGAATCTATGTGAAAAAAAAATTAGACAACTAAGATTATATATATAAATAAATGAAGATGATATAAAATATCAAGCATCTAACAGTATTTGTCTTCACAATTACTGGACAATAACAGCAAGTAACTGCCATGGCTATTGAAACTAATACATTTAAAAAAAATCTATTTAAAAACTTTCAGTGTAACTGACAAATATCTCAAGTGGTTTTGTTCTAGGAAAATAACATCAGCCTGTTATTTAGCACTGATGGCAGGTGAACAAAAATATGCGATAGCCAAGAACTTTATTGCAAAATAAATGTTTCAGTTAGGAAATATATTTGATTGCTGCTTTTCCCTAATACTTGCCAAAAATCTGCTTTCAGCTACACTCATGTAAACTCAGAATAACTTCATTTACTTTAGCAATTTCTAGAATGCTCAGTGTACTTATTTTCAGCTGCATCTTATGCGGAGGCTGAACAAACTAGGGGGGCACTTAGCTACATTCCCTGCCTTTTCCTTCATGGGTCCTGCGCTAAGCACAGCTCAGCAGGAGCCAAGGATTGTGGCTCCAAATTTGAACATGACTTCCTCCACATTAGGTTTGGCTATTGTTAATATAGTTCTTGTTGGCAATACACCTCAATAACTTTTCAGAGACTGGGTTGCCTTTCCTCAACCTCAAGTACAAACCACAGCATTTGGATACAGAGACTGAAATACCTCCTGACCCATTCAGTGTTAGGGTTATGAGCAATTACAGCATAATGTGGATGAGCTATGGTGACAGCATATCCTATCTGCCTAAAGATTTGCTGACACAGAGGAAAACCGGATAAATTCATTAGTGCAGTGGAGAAGAGTACGAGGAGGTTTTTTTCTTCCTCATATACCTATGGCCAGGGCACTCATAGCTAGTACTTCGGGGTTGAATGTCCTCCAAAATGGCTAAGGATCAGAGGGAGGCAGAGCCCTGGCTCCACAGTCCCAGCACCATTTCAGAGGGGAGGGATAGCTCAGTGGTTTGAGCATTGGCCTGCAAAACCCAGGGTTGTGAGTTCAATCCTTGAGGGGGCCACTTGGGAATCTGGGGCAAAATCAGTACTTGGTCCTGCTAGTGAAGGTACAGGGTGGACTCAATGACCTTTCAAGGTCCCTTCCAGTTCTAGGAGATGGGATATCTCCATTTATAATTATTATTATTATAAAAGTCAACTGTGGTTGTTAGAAGCAGTAGGTTGCCCCAAAGGGATGGTGCAGTATGTGGGCTCCTTCTGTATGCAGGCAAGCACAGAGCCATGCCACAAAAGCACAGTTGACGCCTTAGCAAAGGGGCAGTTTTGAACATCTCCAGAAGACAACTATGATGGTATTTTAACAATGACCTAAACATGGTGGGTTTGATTCTCCACCGCTTGCAGCTTGTGTGTAGTGATTCACCCCTGTGAAAAGTGAGTCCAAGCTGGGTATAAATGCTACTGATGTGGTGGCTTTTTTATACTCAGTTACCACAATATCATCTCCCTTATGTGAAGTAATAATAACGAAATATATTTCACCTACAGTACCTTCATTTCCAAGAATTTGCCTTTGTCTTCCTGCACTGACATCAAACTTCATGAATTAACTGACCTGTGCCATAACTCATGCATGCAAATACAATAGAACCTCTTGGATATAAGCAATATTAGCTAGCAATGCTTATCTTATCACACAGTTAGAGAGATTTTACTAGTTAATTAAGATTTGTTTGCTAAAAAATTTTTCAGGCAGTTTGGGATGTAGCTCTTTTGTCAGTTGGCTGGGAAAATCATGACGTATATGCTGTATAAAAATGCCAAAATAAGAAATGTTAGATTGCAGTGGGTACGGTAGTAAATCTTTTTTGTAATCCTAACTTCATATTTCCAAGGAATTGTTCCTCTTGAGCTGTTCAGACAGTTGAAGTATTTGAGTATAGTTGCATATGCTTTGCTATTGCTAACAGCCTAAAGTTAGTAAACTTAAGTACACACAGAGTACAAAGTATGCCGTTGGCACTCCTCAGGCTGCAGAATATTACAGAGCACCTTATATAGTGCTTGCTTTCAAAATTTCCTTTGCACTTTGTTTACTATATATTCCAATAGTGTAATATTAAACAAAAACAGTGTGTCCTGTGCCAGAATGATTGATTACTACACCGTGGCAAGGTCACCTCCTAGGAACAGGCTGAGTGCAGTAAGGGCTGTCTGACTCATACAGTTAACACTATATCCGCATTGTATGAATGTCACCAGCAATCCAGTGATTTATTGCTTGGAAGGCGCTGTTCAATTTTTTCTGCCTGACCAAATTGCACATTTTCTAGAAAAAGAAGCAAAAATATTTCAGCACATGGATTATCCCAAGTCCTCATTTCTCCCACTAGGTTCTGTGAGTCCTTTCAAAGATGCTGATCATCAAAACCTCATATTTTCACTTTCTTTTCCACCTCCACTACCCCTCTGCTGCCAGATATTTGGCAAAAATGATTATTACACTAATGAAAAGGTGCAGCAGGAGATTTTTAATCAGATTTTGGTAACATCTGTGGGCAAGGAATAAGGGCAGCTGTATGTTCTGTTTCTTAATTTTAGCAAGATTTACTCTGGATATAAAATGTTAGCCTCAGGGAAAATTTAACCAGCTTAAAAAAAAAAGAAAAGAAATGATAGTGTTCCTGAAACTACCTAACTAAAACTGTTTGAGAACAGTGACTGAGATTAATCCCCTTTGCTTTTGAGATATTTTTACTTTCTGATAACGATGTAATTGTAGACTGAGAGAAATTATTTTTAAAAAAGATATTAACATTCCAACAGTTCTTGGCATCATAGACAAATCTGTCCCTGCTGCAGCTGCACAGAAAGCAGATGAGATGCATCAGGCAGGAATCTGGCCCAGTATTTTTAGAACACATACCATAAGTGTATATTTTTAGATACGAATACAGGATAAAGATGTGGATACAGCTTAGGCCCTAAACGCACCAGAATTCAGTGGATAGGAAACTGAACTGGATGTCAGGAAAACTGGGTTCAATTTCTGACTCTGACACTGGCCTGCTTTCTGACTTTGGGCAAATCACTTAAGGTATGTCTACATTACACACTAAGCCCAGTCTCTGACTTAGGTTTGAGCTCAAGCCGCTCTTCCGTTCACACACAAATCAGTCTGACCTGGGACAGCAAGCACTCAGGACCTGGGTCCTAGGTCCTGCTGCTGTGACTCAGGTCCAAGCCATGTCATTTTGCAATGTGGACACAGCTCAAGCCGCAGACCCAAGTTAGAATGTCTGTGCAGTGCAGTATGGATGAGACAGGGTCCAGCAATTGTAAGTGCAGATTTTCAATGCTGCATGGATGCAAGTCCAGGTCCCACAGACTCAGATTTACAATGCAGTGTAGACATGCCTTTACAGCCAGATTTCAAAGTTATTTAGGTATCTAAAGGACCAGATAGGTGCCTAGTGAGATGTTCAAAAGCACCAAGATGCCTAACTCCTACTTGAAAATCCCACTGGGCATGTATCTGTAGAGCCCCATGAAATGCTTTTGACTTTTTATAAATTTTCATTTTTGGGAGGAGGGAGAATTTCATGTTATTTAATTTTATGCATTTTATCCTCAGGTGTTGGCGGGTGTGGAACAAGACCTCGGAGGCTGAGGGAAGGAAAGACCATGGGGGACAGGTGTCAGGTCCTGATGTCAGGATTGCAGAGCAAGTCCACCCCACACTCACTCTGCAGCAGCAGCAGCTCCAGTCCCGCAGGGCTGGGCCCAGCTCCAGGCCCAGCTCTGGGCATTGCAGGGTCGCAGCACCACTCAGGTATGGCCCAGCCATCCCTCCATCATGACGACAGTGGGGCAGCCTGGCCAAATTTGAATGAGGTGTTTCAACCTAGCTCATGGGGCCACAATGCCATTCACTCAAATTTGGCCTCACCACTCTTCCATCATGACAGAGGTTTGACTGGGCCAAACCTGGTGCTGCTGTGACCCCATACGCCAGGTTGCACTGCCCGCGGTGGGGAGCTGGGCCCAGGCCTGCAGGACAAGAGCCACCGGAACTGCTGCTGCAGGGTGAGCTTTCCATTTTATTCTGTTTGCTACGTTGTTTTTCATTTTATTTTGCGTTATTCCACTTGTGTTAAACAAGAGGCTCTATGTATCCACATCTTTAGGCACCTAAATAGCTTTAAAAATCTGGCCTTCACCTCTGTTTCCTCTCCCATCTTTTGTCAACCTTGTACATTTAGGCCCCAATCTTACAAAGGAAAAAAAAAAAAGATAGACAACATTGCATGTAGGGTTAATATGACTCCTTACGCCAGTGTCCAATAAAAAATGGCTAGTTAATGTATCCTAGCAACCACTACATAATATGGCATTTGACACTACATCTAGTGAACTGTGTGTGAAACCTCCACTGAAATATCAGATTGGGACTTTTGAACCCATTACAATTAAACAATTACTGTTCTTCTTTTCTACTGTTATGACAGTAATTGTACCTTTGGAGCCAGTCACAACAGTTTCAGTGAATGTGCATGAGAAACCCCCATTATCTATCATTCTTTTACAGAAATTCATCAGAAAATCCTGTGCATGTAAACATTATCAAATCTTCAATTAGTTCAAAATCCACAGTTCAGGACTGACAGAGGGTACTATTTTGTGACACACTCTGAAATCTCAACAATGTCTTCAGGTTTTTAGCCCCAGGACTACCATTTACCCCAATTATTTCCCCATGCTCCTATTTATGTCTGTGTGCTCCTTTGGTAATTTAAGTGTGGCTGGGGGAAAGCACCACATGAATATCTACATGGGATGACCATCACTTGCTGGCATAAGTATATAATCACACAGCAGTGAGACACATCACTTCTGCTCTTGGATCCCAAATGCCTCGTTTCTACAATGAGTTCATTCTTTATTGACCCAGCTAATTTTAATAAAACATAAGTAGAAGTTCTTTGAATGGAACACAAAAGTGAACAGCATCGGTTTAACAAAGCCCAGGTATCTTCAGCTCAGGGTGAGTCAGATAGCTTAACCTACTTAGCAGTAGGAGGAAGCAAGAAAATTTGCGAGAGCAGGAAGAAAGGGGATTAACAGGATTTTATGAATTTCTCATTACTTTTTTTTTTAAATGGAGGATGTCAGTACTAAATGACTTATACACATTTTCCCAGGAAGTGTCACTGCTTTTGAGTGGTGGACAAGTTAGGTCAGTACTAGGATATGATGTCAAAAGTTTGCAGCCCCTACAAATGCCTGTCTGAAAGAGGCATATTTTGTGACTGCTGACATGCAAAATTCTATACCAGCTCCATTACTGAGCACAAGTGACTATTATAATACCTCCTATTCTAATTTATATCTTCCATAGTTTCATAACTAATGATGATTAATATTAATATCTAGGTATACAGATAAAAGCTAATGCAAAAATATATTGCAGTACACTTTCCTTTGGGAACTGATTGTGCCATTAAGGCATAGTCCGGAATAGAGGTTGATGTGCCCTGGGGGTTGCTCCAAGAGACACATTATGTTTCTGAACTCCCTAGTGTGCAATGGTAGCTCATCTGCTGTACCATCCCTCAGGAGGATGTAGTGTTTGGCCCCTCCCTGGATAGCCACATGAGTGCAGAGTTGGGTTTCGAGTCATGGTCCCAACACCTCCCTGCCACTTCCCTGAGGATCTGTTACAGGAAGCTGTTCTTAAATACAGAATTGCAATTGGGGCTGATATCTTTGCAATGGGAGAAAACATAGATGTCTCCTTGCACTGTCTCCTCTGCATACCTTACCTAGGGAACAGCCACACTATGGCCCTTTGGTTTTTAAGTAAAAGAAGAATGAAACTAATTACAAATGCATACATACCCTGAAAACACACAGATTATGTTTATTGTCAACTGGCACCATGTTGTTCACTCAGAAACATAATACCAACCTTTATATATTCTACTTGTCACTAAATAATTGTTTGATTAAACACACTAATTTTTTGAAAGGGTCATCTGTACACTTTATGAAAAGTTATGCAGTTTTAATTGCTGGGTTTATGTCATGCAGTGCAATTTTAATGTAATGAAACATTAAACTGGACCTTGTGCTTGATGTAAAATAAAATTATTCATTGAATATTAGACCACTAGGCCACCTACTGTTCTTTTACAAATGGTTGAACTATCACGGGGTTACAGAACTTAACATGTAAATTGCAGCAGAACTTATCATTTCTGTTGCAATTCCCAAAAGACTGTCATTTAAGTCAAATATATGAGTGAAATTTTGCCTCTGTACCATAGTAATGCAGTGAAAATGGCCAAAATCTTAATATAGCTGAAGTAATTATTGACCCAATAATAATGCACTTTTAGTTATTTAATCAAGAGCCTTATTAATATCAAGTTCTCTTATAAAAATGAAGTTTTAAACATTGGCATTTAATTTTAAGGATGAGAATTCTTGATCTAGCCCATTAGTAAGATCTCTTGCAAAGCCAAGTATTCTGTGCATTAGAGAGAGATCACTGCTCATACTTGAGATCATTACCAAGGAATAAGTGAGGACAGCTTTATAAAATAATCTTTCTTATAGTAGGTTTGGGTTCATTATTAATATTTCTCTGTACATTGAAGATCATTGGGTGAACTCAGTTTGATAAAAAAATCTCTCTACAAAACAGATCCACTTAGTTCCTGATCCAAAGCCCATGGAAGTCAGTGGGATCCTTTATGTTTACTTCCGTGGGTTTTGGAATGGTCCCTTAAAGCAGCATGTATAAATATTAAAGGACAATGATAAACAACTAAATATTTACACCACATGAAGCTTCTTTTTTATACTTTGCAGATGGGAAATGTGAAAGGTGATTGTATAACACCTTGTAACAATAACAGAGAACTTTTCCTTTCACACTCTCTTCCTGAATTTTAAAATTCAGTTGGGTCAGGAGTAGGCAATTTCCATTCTTATATAATGTCTACTCAGATGATTCAGTTACCCAGTTGTTCTAGCATTTTGTGCTGATTCAAGCCTCATCCACCACATTTGTGGATTTACATATGATAAGAGTCTGCCATCTTCCCAGGTGACAATGATCTGTTCAGTTTCTAGTTGTTACCCAATCTGTCCCTGTACCAAGATGTCAGGAAATGAATTTTAATTTTCTCTACCATGTATCCATCACATGGCTGTCACTGGAATTTACTCCGTCTAAACTACTCCATCCCCTTGATTTATGGCTGGTAGATGACGTGGGGTCACTCCTGGTATAGCAAAAATCTGCACCCCATTTCCTAGACTGTGGCACCTGTCAGAATTAGGATTCTAGATGCAAATATTTATTCCCCATGTTATAACAATAATTTAAGAAATTATAAAATAGCTTCTCGTTGGATCAAAACCTCCGGGAGACTTTTCTAGGTCAATATTCATCAGCAGACCCAGAATGTAAAGGTTAAGTGCACATTTCCTCTGCCAAATATGAATGAATTTCAAACCTGATTGATCCTAGTCATGGAAACCATAAATACTTATTCCTAATGGTAGATAGGTTACTAAGACCACTCATTTCAACATCTGATATCGATAATACTCTGCTTTCCCCTTATTAGTTCCACTCATATTTCACTGGTGAAACTGAAGTGACTAGGAGTCAACAATGTATCTCTAGTATCACCGATCGCTTCTTCCTTCCTTCCCCTGTGTGATTCTTCAATGGTCCTTGAATCTTTCACCCCTGTCACTACTCTTTCATCATTATCTAAGGTGATCGGTCAGCTCTGTGCCACCACCTGTCTCTTCGATCCCATGCCAACAGCACTACTGAAAACTGTCATTCCTGAGCT
Source organism: Trachemys scripta elegans (assembly GCF_013100865.1). Classification (NCBI taxonomy): domain Eukaryota; kingdom Metazoa; phylum Chordata; order Testudines; family Emydidae; genus Trachemys; species Trachemys scripta. The sequence continues at coordinate 102,089,615 of NC_048304.1, read as the reverse complement.
CATTCCATTTATAGTGAGTCTCATTAACACCTCTCTTCCCTCTGGCAATGTGCCACTACAATTTAAGATGACTGTTGTTACTAAACACAAAAAAACTATGCTAAAATACTGTTAAGGGTCTGATTTAAAACGACAAAAGCCAGGTAATTCAGAGTTAAAGCTCTCCCCCCACACACACACACACATCCTCATTGCCCCCTCTTCACTTTAGCTCCAGTGCCTAGGTATTCCAACCTACTCCCAGAACGAATGGCAAATCTGGCCCCCAGACACAAAGGCCCAGGCAAACAGGAATTACGCAGGAGATAGATAAGAGGCTAAGAGAGAAGCATAGATAAGTATTTAAGACACTGGACTGTTATTCAGGAGATCTGGGTTCAGTTCTGCCAGTTTTATTTTGGCTCTGATCCAGCAAATCATTTAAGCTTGCATTTACAATGAAGCACATGAGCAGTCCCACTGAAGTCAACTACTCACTTAAAGATAATCCCGTGCTTGCATATTTTGCTGGATCAGGGCCTTAATCTCTTTGGACCTCAGTTTCCCATCCACTAGAAAATGAGGATAATAAGTTTGCTGATCCCAAAGTCTCTTTCAGTAAGACTTAGGCTTCCAAGTGCTTTAGTCACTTAGGGTCAGATTTTTAAAGATGTTTAGGCATCTAAAGATGCACATATGTTAGTTCAAAATGCCACTAAAGTGCTTGAGCAGGTTCTGTGCCTAACTTCTGTTGCTACAGTAGTTACTGTAGCACATTAACTTTCAGACAATTAGGTTTTTTGTCTAGATGCATAAGGGCTACTCTTTAATTCTCACAGACCAACATTACAGATTTAGTTCAAGATGTCCATTTGATAGTGGTATCCAAAAGTTTAATTTATGAATAAGTCTGAGGCAACTGTTTATTAATGGTATCGTTAAATGGCTCAGAAAAGCAGAGACTCAGCTGAAGTCAACACATTTCTAACTTTGGATTTCTGGGTTTGTCATCTGACGTTCCTGAACACAGAGTGGCTAATTATTGTTATTATTTATTTGTATTATGGTAGTGTCTAGAGACCAGGCTCTGTTGGGCTAGGTACTATACAAACATACAACAGAGACACAATCTCTGCCCTAAAGAGCTTACAAAGTACATGAGTAGTTAATGCTTACTTTGCTTGAAATTTCTAGTTTCTGCTATTTTATAGATGCAGAAAGACCACAGTGAAAATGATTCAGGTAAGTAACTGAAAGCAAGTATGTGAGCAACCATCACAATGTGTTATAAATATGTAAAAAAAATCCCTATACTAAATAAAGAAAAGCCTCTTAAAGCCACTATCCCCTCTCCCCCACACACACACACATTTTGACATTGGCCCAGTGAGAAGAGTCTCCTGTCCACAATTAAAAATAAATACATACATAAAAACTGGGAAAATTAGAAAAGCCACATTGGGATTAAAAAAAGTCATCTTGATCTTGAGAAAAACAGCTGTTAAAACTAGTCCTTGCTATCAAAGCATATACCCTCTCTCTATTTGCCGGAAAATGGAATAATAGTTATTTTGGGTTATACAATACTTAAAAAAAAAAAACCCTACATTTCTAACACTTTTGCCCATTTTCACAGTGGCTTATTCTGTGATAAAATAAAATTACAAGACCAAAACTATGATACTAATAATCATGGGTCATCACAACTCCTTTAACAAATTGGAAGTGATCTTCACCCTGGCTCCAGCCCCTTTATGCCAAGTAAAAGAGCCAGAGCAGAGTAAAGGGGCTCTAAAAGTCCTGGATTTGACCAGGACTCCCCCAGCTCAGGAATTGGGGGAGACAGCAATAAAGCTACCTTCTGAGGACTCTCTCACAAGCCCTGGCACAGAGGGTGGGGCTAGAGACAGGAGGGGCATGTCAGGGCAAGGCTGCAGCGGGCAGCACTGTGGACATTCGGAGAGGCGGTGCTGCCCACCGGGCAGCATGAGGAGGCTTCTGTAACATAGACAAGCCCCCAGATTACACTTGAAGACAAAATTCACAAATTATAGTATAACACTTTCTCAGTTAAACATTAGGGAATGTGGTGCAAGTGCATGTTTAGACCTCTTTCCTGCAAAGACAATGCAAATGTGTATTTAACTTTGCATACTGTGAGTAGCCTCATGGACTTTAATAGGACAACTCAGTGTATAAAGCTCATCACATGTGTAAGTCTTTGCAAGGTCTGGGCCTTAAGGAGATTTCAGATCATGCATGTTTGCTCCTGTAATTAAATGGCTTTCTAAAGGTCAACATTCCTACCAGTCTCAACCTGGTTCCTAAAATGGCCCCCAATAGTTTTGTGTGATCAACTGTTTGCAAGTGCCAATGGTCATTCACACATGCAAATCAGCTAGCTGATTTGATTACATTATCCAAAAAATAATGCTTGGCACAATTTCAGTGACTAGTTTTGATACTTCTGCCCAAAAGTCCTCATGGTGTGCTATGAAAACACCATATGAAAATCAAACCATTTGGCATGTTTATCTATTTAAAATGCTAAGAAGCACTAGTGCACATTACAGCCTGCCAATTTAAAAAAAAAGAAAGAAAAAGTAGCATTTGTCATAGAATTGGATTTGAACCAAAACCCTTATTTGACCTCCCCAAATTCTGGAAATGTACAAGAATCTGAATTCAGATCCAGAGCCAAATTTAGCTACTGGTTCTTGTTTCAGTAATGAACCAGCTTAAAAGCCCCCACCTGAATGTCCCCTATGTTTCCAATAGGCTTAAACCTTTAAGCCTTCCATCCAGCGAGGAGCTCTGCACAGGCTCAGGGGCTGCCTGCATTGAGCTCCTTATGGATAAGGGCTTAAAATAGAAGTGCAAGTAGCCCCAAAATGCAGAAAATGTGTATTTCTGCTTTTCTGCTATTTTAGTAACAGCCAAAATGTTTGGGCTTTTTAATCTATAAAAACATTTACATGCAGGTTGGGATCTTGTATGCCAAGTCTGAGTCCAGAGTGAATTAATATAGCCAAGTTATACACTGCTGAAACCAGAGCTTTGTAATAGAAACTCTCTTATGCATGAATGACCCTGCTATAGTACTCATCATCTCTGGCTAGGATCATGATTTGCTTTTTCCCCCAAACTAAATTCCCAGTTATCAGTTTTCCTGTTCTAGATCTAATATTTAACCATGTGATGTTATAATAAATAACTCTCTATAATATATTTCAATAATATACTTTCTATGCTAGGCTAGAATATTTGAAGAATTTTATATCATCTCTGAAAACACTTGCCAGATACAGTGTTTACTAACATGAGTATTCCCATTTATATCAGTGTTACTCCACTGAGATCAAACTAGTGTAAGTAAGAGGAGAGTCTGGCACATAGTTCTTAAAGAATCTTAGAAAATAGGGCTGGAGGGGACCTCAAGAGATCATTTAGTCCATCCCCACTGTGCTGCAACAGGACAGAGTGTATTGAGACCATCCCTGTCAGGTGTTTGCCTAATTTGTTCTCAAAAACCTCCAAAGATAGTGATTCCACAACTTTCCTTTGAGGAAAAATGTTCCAAAAAAGCCTCTCAGATGAATAAATTGTATTATTTCTACTAAAGCTGATTGAAATGTTTTTTTTTTTTTTTATTTTTTTCCTGAAAAAATGTCATGCCCTTTTGATTAAATAAAAAATAATTAAAAAATTATCAAAATGTCTAACCAAAAATTCTAAAACTTTTTATTAAAAACGGTATGCAAATTTTCAAAAAAAACCCTCTCAGAACAAAAACAACTTTGAAATCTTGATTTTTTTCCCCCATAAAATAGGCTTTTATTTTTCAGCCACCTCTAAGTTGCACCCACCAGTGACTGCAAACATCCAGATCAGATGGTGATGGTAATAAGTTGTACACCTGATGATAGTAAATGTTGAAGGACTGGGCCCTAGATTCTCCTAGTACAGTAAGCATACTGGCCGCATTACAAACTCAGCAAGACCTGACATACAAACCTGGACAATAAAACCTGTTTTACCGAGAAAGTAGATTGGCCAGGACATTGAGGTCATTAGCTGTTTTATAGCATCTTTAGCTGGGACATCCTCCAGAGACAAGCAAGTTTAAGTCTAGGGTTCCACATTTCTCCTTTTCACAACATGTTAAAGTTGTATCCAAAGTAAATGCAGAACTTAGTAAAGGTCCTGAAAACTTGCAAAATGAATATTCTTCAAAATGTGGAGAGGTGGCCCCCTAGCATTTAATATCACATCCAAGAATGCTTCCACAGGGTTCTTTACTCACTGTTGGGGTGACTCCTTGTAGCTGCTGCACTTGGGGAATAGCTCTGCCCAGTCTAGCACCCCTTTCTGTCTCTCACTCACAGTGCAGCTTCTCTCACACTGCAGGAGTTGCAGTGCTTTCTCTTTGTGACTCCCTCTTCATAGCTTGGCCCTCCAGCCTTCCCCTTCTGGATTATCAACGTCTCACTCAACTGGCTGACCAGGTATTGTTCCCAGCAGCCCTTCAATTCAAAGCTATGTCACTTCCCCAGCGGCTGGTAGGGGAACCAGGCCTGCCCACTACTCTGGGTTCCAGCTCAGGGACTCTTGAATCAACAGTCAGGGTCTACACCATCCCAAAACTTGCTGCCATTTCCCTGAGCCTTTTCCTACTCTACCTCTATCAGGCTTCTGCTCCACCACCCCTCTGAGTAAACCCTTCCCTCAGAGCCAGGATCCTAGGGTTTGTATTCTTCCCCTAGGTTTCTTCCTTTCCCCCTCTAAGCCAAGAGAGTGACTTCAAACTTCCATACTGCAGCCCCCTTTCTGTTGCATACTTCCTCACTTTATTCTGCCCCTCAAACACTCCTGCTTTGCTCCTCAATCAGTGCTTGCTTACCAAGCCTAACTCGTGGCTTATCTTGTTACTTAGTCGGGCTTTGTAGCCACATTAGCTCTTTCCAAGCTAGTGTGGGGTGAACAGATGCCATATGTAACAGTGCAACACCCTGAGCAGTTACCGGAACAGGACTTGAAACCATGAGTCTAGAAACAAGAATGAAATCAGATGAAGCATACAGAAGGATACTATCTATACAAACACTTCCACAGCCTGGTTTTCAGTGACTTCTCAGCATAGAGCTCTTGCTGCATTGAGTATTTAGTGGCATCCTTCTGTCATTTCTATGTCTGGAATTCTATTTCTGGTCCTGAAGTTTGCTTTCAACATTATTGATCATATAATCCTGCTCTATGACCCGGAACATGTCTGCCAACTGTGCTTCTTGTGTTACAAGTTTTAAAGTCACAAAGGAAAGTTACTGTCATGAGCTTCAGGAACAAGTCATGTTATATTGTTAGTAAAATGCATTAAAGTGCATTAGATCTGGCCCTTTGCCAATCATCACCTATTTACTTTTGTGGGATTAAATAATCTGAAAGTGCTGACAATAGATTCATTGTTGGCCGTGTGATATCCAATTATTCTTTTCCTTTGAGCCCTAAAGTTCTGGCACTGACTGTATTTTCAACATAGAACCCACAATACATTCCTGAACAGCAAGAAAAGTTTGATGCTGAATTTTTTCTTATTGTGGTTGTTAGTGGTGACCACTGTAACTGAGGTTGGGGGAAAACACAGAAGCTGGAATTCAATTTTTCACCTGCTCATAATGAAAGCAAATAAAAACTATGTGTGGTAATTGTCAGTTCTTGGTCTCATCCTAATGTTGGGATTGGTTGGTTGGTTGTAAGTGGGAGCAAAATGAGTTCAGCTACTGTACAATTTACTTCCATTCCACCCCCTTTCCATGAAAGGAGCTCCTGTTAAAAATCCATAAAGCCTTTTCACTTCAATTCTTCAGATCCCTCCTTAAAACTTTCCTCTGCTAAAGTGCCTACAAATAATTCAACCACTGTCATGCAGCTGGTGTGCGGCTGCTACTACTTATGCTGATCAGTATTGTTTCACTGTTACCTTGTTGCTTCCTTAGTCCCTGTTCTGAAGAACTTACAACAGACAGACAATTTCTTTATTAAGTGTTTGTACAGGGCATAACACAATGGGACCTTGAGTCCTGACTAGGGTCCCACAGACCGACTGTAATTCAAATAATAAATAATAAAGATAAAGATAATATGAATAAAACCCACTTTTTCCTACATGTTCTAATTCAATTTTTTCCTGTTTTATAATTGAAAACTAGTTGAAGCTAAATCTAAAATAGATAAGTCCTTAATAAAGAAAGGACTTGAAACAGGAATTAATTCAGCAAAATTCTATGGGCTATGTTATGCGGAGGTCCGACTAGATGATCACAATGGTCCCTTCTATTTTATAATCTATAGACATATGAACAATATGCCTCGATTAAGACTTTCTGGGCCAGATCCTCAGCTGCAGTAACTTCTTATAGCTCCACTGAAGTCAATAGTGATATGACAATTTATACCAGCCAAGAATCTTGTTTCCTGAGTTTAGGCTGCTCAATGGTGTTTTAGTTAAGGCCACCCTGGGCGGCGGGTGAAGCTTCCCCTGGGGGAGGCTAGCTCCCTGTCCTGTCTCTTCCACCTGCAGCCCTGCCACTTTTGCCCATGGCTCCACCCACACTTCACCCCTGCTCCACCCCAGTCCCCCTCCCTGCTCCGCCCCCCTGCAGCCACTCGCCACATTCCTCCTCTCCTCCATCCATCCCCTGCGAGGCTCCCACCACTGCCACATCCCTCCTCTACTCCATAACCCACTTTCCCCAAGGCCCCCACCACTGCCACATCCCTCCTCTCCTCCACAACACCACTTCCTCCAAGGCCCCCACTACTGCCACATCCCTCCTCTACTCCACAACCCACTTTCCCTGAGGCCCCCACCACTGCCACATCCCTCCTCTCCTCCACAACTCACTTCCTCCGAGGTCCCCCACCATTGCCACATCCCTCCTCTTCTCCACAACCCACTTCCTTCGAGGCCCCCACCACTCGCACTCTACCTGTCCCTCCTCTCCTCCACCCACCTCCCCTACGAGCCCCCCCCCGCCTGCCATTCCCTGCATCCCTCCTCTCCTCCACACACCCCTGCCCCCACAAGGTTCTCACCGCCCACAGGGACATGGTGAGCAGGTGGCGGGGGAGTCTTGTGGGTTAGGGGGGTGGAGGAGAGGAGGGATGTGGTGAGCGATGGGAACCTCCAAAGGGGGGGTGGAGTTGAGGAGAGGAAGGACTCAGCCATGCAGTGGCAGGCAGTGGGGCCTCAGGGAAGGAGCGGCGCAGGGACGGGAAGAGGCAGAGCGCAGATGCCACCATGGCCCAGGCATCCAGGCATCCAGTGGCAGGGTGGCAGTGGCAGTGGCTGCGCCAGAGGAGGCTTAGCCTCCCCAGGCCTATTATACCTGTTGCCTCTGGCCACTTTCATTCAAGAAAAGACAATTAAAGATGCACTGCAAAAATTATCAATGCATTTTTAACTTTCCTTTTCTAGAAGTTCCAAATGTTGAGATTACAACTTCAATTTAGCTGTGTTGCACACATACAGCATTTCCTGTTTTGACTTATTCAGTTACAGGGTTTTGTGTTGTTGGTTTTTTTTTATGCCAGAAATTATACAGGAATATGGCCAAGTTAACAGTAGGGCAGAAAACATAACTTTTGGAATGTTCTGACTTTGAATTCTGAGAGCTTGACTTCTCAGCATTAACATAACATAATAATTCTGTTTATTTCCATTTGATAATATTGCAACCTCCATGGCATGGTCAAGGTCCATGTAGCTAGACAAAACCTTCACAGAACGCTTCGGTTAAGCAGAAAAACCTCTCTGAAATTTCAAGTTTATTTTTACAGAGCTCTTGTGCAAATAAAAGAACATAAAACAACCAAAATCAATTCAGTTTCTGGCCACATTCCCTTTCTATGACTCGATCTTCAGTCACCAAAAACAAACTCCAAACCCTTTTAAAACAAAAAATAAAATAACAGAAATAGGGCAGCTCATCAGTCTCTAGTGTCGCCTAGTCTAACACCTGGACAGCAGGCCCCATTTCTCCCCTGAGTGACGTCTACTCTTTTTAAGGCTTTGAGCCTAATAAGGCTCAGTTCTACCTGATCACTCCCCAGCTGAGAGGACCTCCCTGAGTTGACTCCAAAATCTGCTCCTGAGATTTAACTAAAAAACAAAACAAAAAGTTTGGCTCAACAGGGGAAGACTCTATGGGCATCACTGGCCAGAGTGCATTATGGCTGAGGAGGACCAAACTCTTACATTCCCTTATAGTCCTCTACAGGGGTTATTCCTATAAAGAAGGGCTGCAGAATTGCAATTGGGTATTCTTTAAGTGGGATTATTAAAATATGCTCCCATAATCTCATGACAGGGAATGTCTCTCTTGCTATGTACTTGAACTGTGCCTAGCACAAGGCCCTGAGCTCATTTGGGACCTTCAGGCACTACTATAATACAATTCAGTAATAATAATATTCTCTACACAATTATAAGGGGATCCTGGTTCTGTTTTACATTGACACAGAAACTTATGCACACTGCAGTTTATACATAATTGCACAAGTGCAAGTCTCCGCTTCGGGGACTTTCCTTATAACTAAAAGCTATTTTTATACCTAAAAATGAAAGTATGGTGAATACAGAGGGCAGCTCAAAATAGCACAGCTATAGTTCCGACTTTTTCAGCCTGCCACTGCTTATCTCAGTCTGAAATGCACTGCATCTGCCATCAAGTTTAGGCTACATTCAGATCCCACTGTCTTTAAGACCCTTCACAGTTTGGCACCTCCTTATTTTTAGAGGCCATCATTTAATACACATTGCTCTAAACTGCAAGTTTAGATCACAGGATACCAACTTGTTAATGGTATCCAAATATTATCTTGGGTCCACGGGTCTTAGAGTGTTCCATGCATTTGCTTTGCTACTGTGGAATGAGCAGCTTTTTAATTTTTGTCTAGCCTCGTTGTCGCCTGTGTTTAAGTACCAGCTTCAAACACATTTGTTCGCTTTTGCATTAGATCCTCTCTGACCTGCTGATTTGTTTATTTTTGTTGTTGATTTGCCCATCTGCTAATGTTTGTTTTGTCATTTGTTTACTTCAAGTTAATGTTTCTTCATTTTATTGTAGAGCACTATGAGGTCCTAAATGATACGGGCATGAATAAAAATAAATGATGGTTATTTATCATTATTATTATTGCAGTTGGCCAGGTCTTTAGCTCACTAGAGAGGCTGTGTGAATCTGGGGCTTTTGAATTGTTATTTTCAATCTTGGGGAGATTTCTAGTTTCCTTTGTATATTTTGCTGCAGTAGTGGAAAAGAACATGCTCCTCCCTAGTATTTAGCTATCTAATAAAATTGTGTTTTGACTTCACCGCAGCATGTAATGAGTCATAGCAATGCGGGTAGGAATGATGGGTCCCATTTTCAAAAGTGCACAGGTGCCTTAGGAGCCTAAGCTCCATCTTCAGATGTGACTTAGGCATTCAGAGCCACAGTCTCATTGAAAGTAAATGGGACTTAGGCTCCTTAGTCACTTAGGTATTTTGAACATTTTATCCATCGAGGCTATAGCTAAGAAAGGAGCAAATACACATAAAGTTTATGAAAACCTTCAGTGTCTCTATGTACTTTCTTTTGGCAGTGCAGCAGCACAACATCTAAAATAACAGTGTGGGACTTACGGAGAGTGGAATAAGTAAAATCAGGCAGGTTGTAGGGAAAATAAATAAGATAAGACAAGATAAAATTAATTTTCTATTTCCTCCACCAATCACATAAGACCTTAAAGGCTGAATCATCACTATGAACCCTATAACTGACTCATCTACAAGATTTCCTATTTGTGTTCTGAATTCTGGTGAATTTTTCCACATCCTCCTTCTTCTTTAGTTTTAAAATTTGGAAGCATTGCAGTTGGAATCCTTCATCTGCTGGTAAAAGATTTGTCCTATTAGTGAGAACACAGACCCATTTCTAATTCAGAACAGTTCTGCTACATATTCTCTAGTACCATTAAAAACTGCTGATTAACCAATGGACCAATGGATCTCCATGTGCTATGCAGCTGTCACATCAGATGTTTTCTCTGTCACAATTGGTATGTAATTTTGCTGGGTTTAAGTGCAGAAGAGGGGCATTTCCTTGTGATAGTACAAATAATTCATCATTCTCTATGGCTCAAGATTGTTATGAGGAAGAGAAATATCTCACAGTTATACTGTGGTTCATCCTAAACCTGACAAGAGAGTGGCTGGCATATATAGTGGAAGTTTGATAAAATATTTTAAAATCAGACATAGAAAAAGAATTGCAAAAGAAATACTTCTTCAAAGTCATCTTGTGCTGAATTATTTCTCTTAGTTAAATGCTCTGTTAATGTATAGAAACCATAGCAGATCTTCCATGAAAGGTGTGTAAAAACAACGTAATCATTCATTTCATAGAAAAAAAATGTTTTCATATATGTTTTGTTTTCTAATTTTTTTTCAGAAACAGAGAGAATCATGTCCTATAGAAAACAGTATAAAACAAACGTTGCAAGCTTTGCTTCATTATGTGTTACATTGTAGTTTTATGCATGTACGCTGTGTGAACAAGAGGGTTAAAAGTTAAACAGTAGCCTAAGGCTAACACACTTGGAAGCTGAACAGGTACAAAATAGGCTTTTGTTGCTTTCAAACTATTACTGTATGTCTTTAGCAGAAACTAACATAACAGGCATCTCTGTGTGCAAAAATGTATTTCCTTACTGTTCCAGGTATTATGAAATGGGGCTATTTTAATAGCTGAAGTGCCCATATGACCTTTAATCCAAAGTCATAAATTTGTCAGTGTCTGAAGCTGGCAGGATATCACTCTTAATGAGGCTAGTTTTTAGGACTTTGTATTTCAGGAATACTAGCTCAGAGTACTCAGAGGGTAACCTAAAATTAATTCAGAAGTACAGTACTGGTAAATCATTATGGAAAAATAAATTAGGAAACCTAGTGACTAGAGCACTATTACAATTTTCAATAAAATAATGGAGAAATGGGGAAGGACCGCAAGATCAGATTATTCTACTTTTCATAAAATGATAAATAACTAGTAGTCATGTTTATGTATAATGAATTACAATCCTGCTACATTTACCTTAGTAACATTTTACAGAGGTTGTATTTTACTCCCAACTACCAATTATGTCATCATCCTGGCATTTACCTGGACATAATGATACACAGCAAACCCATTCTTGTAACATAATTCATTGCTTAAAAGTGTTTGTAAAGCTATACAGCATCCTATATACACATAATGACTTGGACATTGCTATTAAATTTTACAGATTAAAGTTTAGTAAATATTAAAGTCTTACGCTGGTTTCCATGTTTCTTATTAATCCTAAAGGAAAAGATGTTCAGCTATTTAAATGTTAATAACTATGTAAACCCCCCCCCCATCAGAAAGCAAGCAAGCAAGCAAAAAAGAGAGACAATGTAATTTGTTATACAATACTACACAATAACACATGTATCCTTGTAACTTAAGTGCTAAAACACACAGGAATTTTAATGGTTTATATGGCACATGATAAGACATATTTACCACCACAATATTGTTTTTGACCATTAAACACCAAGATGAGAAATGCATACTTTTCTTCACACCTTTTTATAGCAGTTTTCATTTCTACAGAACTCAAAATCCTGGTAAGAAATATCTATTGTAACATTATCTTACATTTATTCAATTTAATTTCAGTTTGAGAAGGATAGCATATAGATCTTTTTATAAGCTTGTAAGGTCACCAAATTTAAATTAAAGTGACCTCTTTTAAAGCACATTAATAAAAGTACTATGCAGAGGGAAATTTAATATGAATGGTTAAAATGCATGGAATTCTGATTTTACTGTCAAACAGCTCAATTAAACAAATTGAATTTTTAAGCAACAAAAGGGAATTGAATCAAATTAGAAACAGAGTGGGATCTGAAATGTGGACATTTATGAGTGATAGTCACAGGGCCCTCCAGCAGCGAGTTTTCTTTATTTGTTGCCTCAGCAGTTAGAAGGGGTTGGCAGGCTGCAACACAAAAGGATAAAAATGTTCACCATTGAAACACAGTTTTTGGCTCCCAATAAATCATCTGTCACTTCATCACAGCCCAGTAGATAATGAGCAATAAAGTTTTCACACTCAGGGAATGAGGAAGCAGACACAAGAAATACAGCTAAAGCTGCTGTCTTCCTTTTCTGTAAACGCAAGGTGCTTTGTGTAATAAATGACCTCTAGATTTTGGGGAAAGAATAATTCCAGCATTTGTAAAATAAACAGTTTGATGCATTAAAAAAAAAACACCCCACAGTCTGATCACATTACCTAGATCCTTTAATGAAAGAAATAATGACTTGCATATACATATGAGTATACATCAGGAAATGATTCCAGGCTGTACATTAGTCTTAAAGTTGTCTGGCTACTGTTAGCAGCGAACACTGTCGGCAATACAATAAAGTAGTACAGTAATTTGAAAAGTCACTATTTTAAGAAATTTGGCAGGCCATATTAATTTTAGTTTAGAGCCCAATACTTGAGGTTTCCTCAACTACCACTCCAGTTACTGGGGGTTGAGAGTGCTCAGCATCTCTCTGGTAGATCTCAGCACTTGCAGAACTGGGCCTCTACAGAGCTGATATATATATGATTTAAATGTATATAGCATGTCAAGATAAAGGTATATTGTGGGAATATCAAGTTCATTTCAATTGGTCATATTTTTACCTGGATATTTTAAGTAAAGCTTGGCTTATTTACAGAATTCTACCTTGCTATGCTATTTCTTAATTGCTGTACCGGTGAATACTTTGCACTTGTTGATGTAACAACACCAGAAAAATTGTTGCTTCTAAATTCATGATCACTTTTTTACTCTGAAGTTTCAAGCCATTTCAGATCACTCGGCGTTCTAAGCAGGCTCATAATTCAAATTTCACATCAAAGACACTTCAGCAGGGGTACTCTGGATGGCTATGTACAAAGTCTAGCTCACTTGCAAAATGTAAAACTGAATATCAGTTAAAAAGTAACAATGTAGCCCAAAAAAAACACATAAAACATATCATACATTGATTAGCATTACTTTATGCCAGCATTTGAAGTGATTTGCAGTAAAATGTCAGACATTCTTGTCATATGCAAATTGACAAATTAATGCTTGCATAATATGTCAAGGTAGAAAAATATGCAAATAAACTTTGGTACAGTATGTATTTTTGTCATTATCTTAAATAGCTAATTAGCAACATGAAAGGAAATTGAACTCTCCTATTTTCTGAATTGTATGCCAGCTAAGTAAGCATGAGAGTATGTTTATTCTGTTATGTATAAAGATGAACAATTAACAGATATGTTTTACTGCACTACAAGTAACGGTCTGCAGTCCATAAAGGTCATTTACTGGCTTACATAGTTAAATATTTAGGTAAAGGTAAACTAAAATAATAGATTGACAATTATAAATGAAAAAGCCGAATTTTACTCTCTGTTACACTCACATAAATCCAGATCAGTTCCAATGACATAAATGGAGTGAGTTGCTTTGGATTTACATCTGTGTAAGAAAGAGCAGAATTTAGTCCCAAATGTCCAAAATGGATATTGAAGTCAAATATATGAAAAAGACTTTTAAATAGCTCAGAATCTATATTGGTTCATTAAAAAAGCTGAACATTCTGTGTGGAGGTCCATTCTGTATTCTCTCTCTTTTTTTCATATTAAAGTTGTATTATTTATACCTAATGTAGTTACGTTGTACAATACACGAGCAGAGTTTGTTTAGCAACAATGGTGAAAAAATATTCGCTACAGGGGCAGTCTGGCAATATTGCTTGTTAAGGCATGCTATTTGTAAGCAAATTTATATGAAAACTATTCAATGTCTAATACTAAACTACTCCAGCCCCAGACTGAAGGGTGATTTTACAAACGTCCTGCAGCACTCAATCATTCCTTCATTTTAATGTCTTTATTTTATGATTTTGTTGATGAAATACTACTTACCCAGTGCTCAAAATTCCTTTTAGGCTGCAGGCACTGGCTAGTTGACATGGCAAGCAATATTTTACAGCTATATATTTCAGCTTTCTCTGTCCAAGTTGGAGGACACAGTAGCCAAGATGGTTTTTCATAGTAGAAATATATTTTCATATTTATTTATTGATTTGACTAATGTATCTATTTTTCAATTCACATGCTTATGTTTCAATCCATTAAAGTGATTCATGTTCAAATAATATGTTATTGCAAGTACAAAGAGGAGATAAAGCCACTGTATACTGGCTATAATGCAAGAAGAAAAATAATAAAAATCCATTGCATGATTAAATATAGTTTTTAATCCCCAAATGATGAAAAGTAAAATGATGTTTTTAATTATTTTTAAATAAGTTTTTTTTTAAAGTAAGATGCAATTACTTATGAAATAAGTTCTCAGGAAATAAATATTCTGTAGATATTTCTTATCCAGACTAAGTACTCAGTGTAAATTTACCATAAGGCATCAAATTACCATCAAAATAAAAATTCAGAAGGGTTTTAATTATTTAATATAGGGAATTGAATGGCAACTGGTAATGAAATGTTGAGCCTTTCACCTCCAGGTCATGGGTTGGAATACAGCCCAGATAGATAGTGGCCGGAAGTTGTAATTACAATAACTCGTGGCTGTTCAGTACCTCGTGTTAAATGAGTTGTTGGTCTGAATCCAGTTTCTAGTGGGCAGATGTCCACATTAAAAAAACAACAATATGCCATCTATTGGAGGTCTCAGGAGAGAGGCCAAGATCTGAATGGGCATGAAAACTGAACTACCCTTTTACACATGTAGACCCTCTGAACAGGACTCAGGCAACCTTGTAGTAGAATCGGAGCATTCTGAAATTTTGGAGGGAGGTATCCTCTTAATTTCTCCATCTCCACCTGCTGCAACTCCTGTTTTTCGCCACCCTTTGCCCTCCTTATCCTGGGCTCCACCATTACCTTAGTACAAGCCCAAGGAATCTTAGGCATCAAATCCTCTTCTTTCCCCTGCCCAAGCCTGAAGTGGGTCTATGTGCAATAGTAGACCCTCTTCTCCTCACCTGCTAGGCTTCTCTGAACATATCTGCACCAGCTACCTTGCTGCTTTCTTGCCTTCCCTCCTGGCTGCCCTCCCTTGTATACTGTTGTGCTTCAGAGAGGTGGATGGATACAGTTAGCAAAGGGAGCAGTATGAAGATGTAAGGAGGAAGAGTCCGGACCTCTAAAGAGGTTAAAACTACAGACAAAAAAATATGAACAAACCTTCTTTTCCAACCCTGCTCCTAGGCATGAAGCAGGAAAGCCCAGTGGTGGATTTTCTTCCCCCACATTCCCTTCCTGGATAATAATAGGGTTGTAGAATCCTAGTAGGTGCTCCTTTTTATTTCTCCTTCCTGCCTCTGATTGACAGAGGTGGGAAACTCCACTGGGGAGCATATCCAGGCACTGCTGGTCAGGGAAAGAGAGGATAGCACTGCAGGGTTCCCCTACTTATAGGACTGGTCTTCTTTAAAAATCATGGAGTCCACTCTGACTGCTCACCCACCACCTTGCCATATAAGCCACTGCATCCAATTACAAAAGGCAAGCCAACTGAATGATTCTGCCAACATTAACAGCAGCAAAATAATTAACAATGTTGGCATTAACTTGTCATCATTATGTTCCAGAAGTAACATTGTATTGGGACTAATGGAGGCGGTTTATACCTCCACTTGGAAAGTGATCACGATAATAAGTTTAATGGGGTGCTTGCACTTCCTAGAGCCCCATAGTAACAACACCCTGACTGGTCGGGAAACTTGATTTTGCGGGTGCTGATATTAGATTGTAAAAGTTTGGTTTAACAGCTTGCATGATCACTTAGCTATAGAAAAGCCACACATCAATAAGAGATAGGTCTAGACAAGAATTCTGGATCCAAAGCTCCTGGAACTTTGCAGAAGTTCAGAACCACATCTAGATTTGGATTGAACTTCAGGATGAGTCCAGTCTCTGATGGCACCCCCTGACTGCATCATCTACACACTGCACAGCATTAGGAATAAAGTAATCACTGGCCTATATTTTCAAAAGTTACTAATGATTTTGATGTTCCCAACATGAGGCACCTTGAAGGGGCCCAATTATCTCTAGTATCCTGGGACCAATTCAGCTCCAGCAACACAGAAAACAAGTTCCTAATGTCAATTTAACCTAGATATTGTGTGAGGTTTTTTATTATTATTTATTTCTGTGTAGTGTGTTGGTGGGGGTGGGACAGAAGGTGGCAGTACAAACATTTAAGCTCTTTCACCCACTAGTGCTAGAATGTTGGTACTGCTCCCTAGAGTTGAACTTCTGGGACATCATAACACTGTAATTCTATCACTGTGTCTGTCTCCTTTCCTTTCCTTTCCTTTCCTTAAAGAGGAAAACTCCAGTGGATACCAACCTGTTTTTTCTTAACCCACTGCCCCCATTCTCAGATAATCTATTTCTGTCACTTCTACCCCGTGTCTCACATTCCCTCCACCCTCCAATGCTGGATACCTCACTTGCCCTTTCTAGACCCTATTTTGTGCTATCCACGAGGGTTTATTGGTGGTTGGGGAACCATAATAGTAGCTCACATATGAGCTAAGTGAATTAACTCAGCTCCTGCTCTTACGTATATCAGCATTCCAGCCAAGCTAACTCTTCTCCCACACAAACCAGTTAAAGCAATATTACTGTATCTACCTGGCCATCGCTGTAATAGCTCCTCTGGAGATGTTCTGCTATATCACATCTAGGAATGACAGTGACCATTTATTCATCAGTTTATTTTTTCTCTTCCTCCTACTAGCTGTTCCTCTTGCTTTTGCTGTTCTCTGAAGAGCCTCTTCTCTTTTAGTAGCTACCCCACTCCAAAGGCCTGTTTCTTCACAAGATTTCCCAAAGACATTCACTCTCTCTTAGGGCTTGTCTACACTACCGCTGAGTTTGATGTAACTTAAGTCACTCAGGAGTATGAAAAAAAACCACACTTAAAGTGGTCTCTGCACTGTGCTATGTCATCAGAAGACACTCTCCTGCCAACATAGCACATCTTCACCAGACGTGCTACATTGGCGCAGCTGCATCAATACAGCTGTGCCGATGTAGCGCGGTTGTGAATACAAGTCCTTAGTGTCACTTTGCTGTCAACCATCATGCCCAGCCCTGCACTCCCAATAAGACCCTTCCTTCCACACTCACTCACGGTACAGATAATGATCTGACTGTCCTGAGATCCCAGCTACAGCCCTGATGCAAGACTATTACAACCAATCAACTGTACCCTGTCTTACTAGGAGTGTGTATGTACACCATGTCACAATCACAGAGTTACCTGTAACTGTGAGTCTGGTTAACGCTGACTGGTGACAAAACTGGAGACCTACATATTCAATGTATGTATTTCTAAGGTGTCTTTAATTGTGGTATGTAAGCACCAGGAGATGTATGAAAAATTTCACTATAATAGGACTTGGGATCCTACATATCAAATTCACTTTTAAAATGGTGGTTAGCCATCTGAATCTCTTAGGTCTTGAAATGCAGAACAGTGCAACACCTAAATACTTTTAAAAATCTGGGCCATAGTGCTTCACAGCAACACAGTACCCCAATAAGCAATCTCCAAAACCCCAGACCAGAGTCTTCGCACTAAGGGCATGTCCACACTTGCCTCTGGAGCAATCGATCCAGCAGGGGTCGATTTATTGTGTCTAGTGAAGACGTGATAATCGACTGCTGAGTGCTCTCCCATCAACTCTGGTACTCCACCAGAGCGAGAAGCATAGGTGGAGTCGATGGGGGACTGTCAGCATTCGACCTACCGCAGTGAAGACACCGCAGTAAGTAGATCTAAGTACGTCGACTTAACTTAGCACAACTTAGATCGGCCCCCTCCCCTCCCAAGTGTAGACCAGGCCTAAGAGTTAAACAAGACAGAAAAAAGTACATCACTGCACTGTTACTGCCAACACTGAACTAAATCCCTAGCCACAACCATGGCAGGGAGACAGTTAAATATGTCAAATGAAGATCTGGCCACTTCCTTCCCAGCTGGGACATGCACTCACACACCACACACGATTGGTGGTGGAATCTCCATCCTTAGAGGTTTTTAAGGTCCGGCTTGACAAAGTCCTGGCTGGGATGATTTAGTTGTGGTTGGTCCTGCTTTGAGCAGGGGGTTGGACTAGATGACCTCCTGAGGTCTCTTATAACCCTAATCTTCTATGATGCTATGATTACTTTGCATGAATATGATGATAGAAAACTAATTTTAAATTTGACTCAAACCAGTAATTTTACAAAGGCCTGATTTATCTATCAGTGATATCTCAGGCAAGGCTTGATTTGAATATGTGACAAAAGAAAAGCTTTAAATGCCCTCATCCTGCCAGCCTATCTGTTCTAAATCCACAGACCGGCTCCCACTGAGAGAATGAAAGGACCAATGGCTTGATTTTCGTCCCATTCTTCACTCCAATTCACCCAGTCAGGGATTTTAGAGGAAGAGTTCCACTTAGTTGCGTCACTTCTGTTGCATCAAGAGCTAGTTTTTTGTTTTGTTTTTTTTGCTTATCATGGCTGGTGGGAGAAAGAGGTGCGGTGAGAGACTATAAAGGGGCGACTGGGCTTAGAGGTGTTAGGCCAGATTTGTAAAAGTATTTAGGCAACTAAAGATGCAGATAGGCAATTACAAAGGGATTTTTAAACACATCTACGTGCCTGACACCTATTGAAATCTATGGGAGTTGAGTGCCTAGACACTTCTGAAAATTCCACTTGGTGCCTATCTGTATCTTTATGTACCTAAATATCTTTAAAAATCAGGCCCTTAGTCCAGCCATAGCCAGGTTAGGAGAGAGTGCTACTAGATCCAGGCCCTACCTGGTTTTACTTTATGTCTTTCCGGATAAATGCAGCCTGGTTACATACTGTAGCCTATTTTTTCTCTGTGGTCAGTTTTTGTTTGCTTTGTTGTCTATTAAACTATTACTTTTAATCAACAAGAAGGACTGCTGCAACACTGGTCCAAAAGGAGAAGCCCAAAGTCTCACAAGTTGTCACCTAGAGCAGAAGTCAAGCCCCACTGGGTATTGTAGTCAGTAGTTTTCTTTCTGCAGCTAGAATAAAGTAGTTTTATAAGCAGGTGGAATGTACCATCAATTGCTTTAAACAAGGGACAAAATATTACAGTAGTGGCTCTGAATCATTATGGACCTGGCCCTGATTTGAAAGGTGAACTGTTTCATTCCCAACACCAGTCACCTGAGCCATCCCAGTGCCTTCAGCTATTGAGTGTTATCCCTATCTTTCTATGCAGTGTCCCACTCTGCAGTATATAAAGCAAGAAGACACAAATTATTGATGACCATTGTCAAGAAATCCTGAGAAAATACAAAACGTGCTTTAGGCCCATGTCTTCTATTAAGTTACTGTAATGATTGGCAGATACCTGTTTATATGATAACCTCTGATGTTTTTCCATACACATATGCACCAACACAGTACCATAGTAAACTTAGCACCAAATCATATGCACACTCTCTTACACTGATTGTCGTAATAATCATTGTTATAATAACAGACCAGTGAAATAAACACCTCTCCTAATTATAAGGATCAAATGAGATTTTATTGTGAAACAAGAGACATCAAGCTCACAATAAAGTTTGCTTTGTGGCATAATATCATGATACAATGAAAACAGAGAACAAGATGAATAATGGCATAATGGTACTGTGTATGTTTTAATTAGCTAAAAGTAACCAAATGAGGTTTGCCACTATTATATTAAGGTCAGATCTCCACATGGTTTCATCAACATCATATTAAGACAAGCAAGGTGATGCTAAATTGGAGTTTAAACCTAATCAACATAATTAAACAGAAAGTAAGAACATGTGTTTAAAGCTACACCTATTTTACTGATCATTCTATTTGCATGAGTCTTGTACAGTAAATATTAGCACCAAAGAAATGTTAATTAAATTGTTCCCATACAAACAGAACAAAAAAGCCTCATCTAAATTGGTATTTTTTTAAATGGCTGCACTACATCTTAGCCTTTTGTGCATAATCCATTTCAAAAGTGTATTCAAATTATGTTAAATAGTCTAATACATTCCAATCTATTGACATACTGACATTTAATGTGTGGGAAAAGGGAAACTACAGTGGACTAAAAAAGTCATGGGAAACTATAAAAACAAACTGAGCATAATTTAAACTGATTGGATGCTTCCTTTTAAGAAGCTATTAGTTTCTAAATCCAAAATGTAGATATTGAACTGTGGTCAAGCTATGACTTAAATTGGAAAAACATATTTTATTATGTTTGAGTCTTGTAATAATGTCCTGCACAACTGATTCAGTGGGAAATTAACATTTTCAAAAGTGCCTAAGTGACTTAGGGTCCTAAGTCTCATTTTCAAAAGCGACTCCACTGGGAGTCTCCACGGGGAGCTCCTATGTACTTTTGAAAATCCAGGAGCCTCTCTGCATCTTTAGGTACCTAAATACAGCTAAAAATCTTGCTTTCACTTTTGAAAGTAGGGCATAGGTGCTTTTGAAAATTTTATCCCATATCAATATACATAATACTCAATGTATTGGGTCTGAGGGTAAATCTACACAGCAAAAAAAGAGCAGAGACTCTCAGAGCCTGGATCAACTGACTTGGGCTCGTTCTGTGGGGCTAAAAACAGCAGTGCAGAGGTTCAGGCTTGGGCTGGAGCCTGATTATGAGACCCTTCCCCTCACTGGGTTTCAGAGTCCAAGTTCCAGCCTGAGCCTAAATGACTACACTGCTATTTTCAGTCCCACAGCACAAGCCCTGCGAGCCCGACTTAATTGACTCAGGCTCTGAGACTTGCTGCTGCTAGGTTTGTTTGTTTGTTTTTTCCTGCTGTGTAGACTTACCCAGAGTCTCCTCTCAGGTGTAAATCCATTGATTATAATGGAAAAAGAACGAGGAGTACTTGTGGCACCTTAGAGACTAACACATTTATTTGGGCATAAGCTTTCATGGGCTAAAACCCACTTCAGTGGATGCATGCAGTGGAAAATACAGTAGGAAGATATATATACACAGAGAACATGAAAAAATGCGTGTTGCCATATCAACTCTAATGAGACTAATCAATTAAGGTGGGCTATTATCAGCAGGAGAAAAAAAAACGTTTGTAGTGATAATCAGGATGGCCCATTTCAAACAGTTGACAAGAAGGTGTGAGTAACAGTAGGGGAAAAATTAGCGTGGGGAAATAGCTTTTACTTTGTGTAATGACCCATCCACTCCCAGTCTTTATTCGAGCCTAATTTAATGGGGTCTAGTTTACAAATTAATTCCAGTTCTGCAGTTTCTCGTTGGAGTCTGGTTTTGAAGTTTTTTTGTTGAAGAATTGTGACTTTTAGGCCTGTAATTGAGTGACCAGGGAGATTGAAGTGTTCTCCAACGGGTTTTTGAATGTTATAATTCTTGACGTCTGATTTGTGTCCATTTATTCTTTTGCACAGAGACCGTCCGGTTTGGCCAATGTACATGGCAGAGGGACATTGCTGGCACATGATGGCATATATCACATTGGTAGATGTGCAGGTGAACGAGCCTCTGATAGTGTGGCTGATGTGATTAGGTCCTATGAGGGTGTCCCTTGAATAGATATGTGGACAGAGTTGGCAACGGGCTTTGCTGCAAGGATAGGTTCCTGGGTTAGTGTTTTTGTTGTGTGGTGTGTGGTTGCTGGTATTTGCTTCAGGTGGCAGGGCTGTCTGTAAGCGAGGACTGGCCTTCTCCCAAGATCTGCGAGAGTGTGGGATCGTCCTTCAGGATAGGTTGTAGATCCTTGATAATGCGCTGGAGAGGTTTTAGTTGGGGACTGAAGGTGACGGCTAGTGGTGTTCTGTTACTTTCGTTGTTGGGCCTGTCCTGGAGTAGGTGACTTCTGGGTATTCTTCGGGCTCTGTCAATCTGTTTCTTCACTTCAGCAGGTGGGTATTGTAGTTTTAAGAACGCTTGATAGAGTTACTCCTGATTTACATAGTTAAATGAAAGCAGAATCAGACCCATTAACTTTAGTTCTTTGCTTTGAAATATGAACTGAAGACATAAAACTCTATCAGTTTAACCAGCTGTAATTATCTTTATATTTGCAATGCACTGATTTATTTACACTTACTGTTTCAAAAAATTATTGCTACATTTTGATGAGCAGTAAAGGTTCATAGTTTTCACTTTAATCATTTTTAAAGAAATGTCTTTCAAGCACTGAATTTTTCTAGCCATTGCATTTCAGTATCTACTGCAAAGAAAGGGTTAAAGTGAAAGGCAAATGGTCTGGTGTTACTGAAGCCCCAAATAATGAGCAGAATGCACAGTGCTCAGCCACAGAATTAGCCCTTATGAATACAATGTTGGCAAACACTGGCATTAAAAGGACCCCCAAATGAGCAAAGATGTCTTCCACTCCATCATGAAGAATTGTTCTCTGGAGTAAGTACCAGTGGGGAAATGCTTAAAACACTTACCATATGTGACTAAGAGGGGTCTAATTTGTCCATTTTGAAATTTTGCCTTTCTTTTGAAAGGATAGTTAATTTAAAGTAATTTATTTCATAGGTGAAGCTTTATTCTGAGTGGTTAATATATCACCCTTGGTTGCCTGAACAATTAGAAATTGTCACCCAAGAAAAATATTGCCGTTCATGTAAATAACTATTTACCTAAAGGAAATGGGAATCCACAAGAGTCAGCATACTTTAATGAGGCATGACAATAGGGAAAAAAAGCCAGTGGTATGCTGCATCTGCTAAAGCTGACATCGCTTATGGTAAAAATTGGCCAAAACAACTATTATTTGTTTTTTTCTTGTCAGAAATAATGCAGCTTGAAATTTTCAACAGGCAACATGCATCCAGACCATTTGTTACTTCTAATGGCCTAATTGTTCTCCTGGCAGAAATAAAAAATTAGGGCATTTATGTCATTTACCTAAATTTCTAATTAATGCAATGGTAATAGAGAAATTGGAACAGAAGAAAAAACTCTTGGGTGAAAAATGTCTCTACTAGCCTTTACATAATTTGTCTTTGGTAACTTTTCTACTCTCTTTTTCTTCTAATCAGCAGGATGCTGATCACGGCATAGATGTTGTACAGGACAAAAATATATAATATGCTCCAATCCTGGAGAAATATGACTTCTGCCACTTTTACTGTTGAAACAAAGCACAGTGAAAGCAATACTTGTGAAAAAGGGAAATGAGTATCTCATAAAGAAAGGATAACTTTACAGTAGTTAAAATCCAGAAACTCTGTACTCACACAAATGCATGTACCCTCAGTACATTAATATGACATTGGGAATCTGCTTTACACTTAAAAACAGCAACAAAATTGAAGGATCAGGCTGCCTTTCTATCCTTAACTTTTCCCACTGTGCTGTACCCAACTGTATAATACATAGCGTGCAAAACACACCATGCAATGATTGGAGACCCACTCCAATACTGACACACAACAGGGTGAAGGACAAAGTAAAACTTTACATTTGAATTCCATGTGCTAATCAGGATCTCATGGGGTTTTAATTTAATTTCTTCATTCTTAGAAATCAAAAGAGCCTTTGAAGTAGTTTGATTTCAGCCTCCGCCATTGTGCTTCATATTGTTTCAGCGTGAAGTGTGTCAACATGCACTGATGCACTTAGATTAATCTTAAAACCATCTTTGAAATATCACTAAAAGTGCCTGGGATTTCCTATGTTGAAACACCTTTGAATGCACAGCACTATGTTGGTCTTTATTGTTGAAATGTTATTGAACAGACAGTTGATGATCTATATACTATAAAGATACTTATAAGTGGATCTTTGACTTGACACAGCATGTTAATCTTGACTATAGTACTGCTGTTAAAATACAGGTATCCAGTGATGCATGCAAGCTGAAATTTCAAGGTAATTAAAATAAAGCCATAGTTAGTTCAGAGCTGGAGTCTGCCCAAGATTCCAGGGGGACATACAAGAAAGTTCTAGTGGAGGTGGGGAGTGCATGACAGTGCTGACAACACAGATGTTTCCTTTAATGGAAAAATCCTATAGTATGTGATAGGAATTATACAGTAGGGTTCTACAGAAATGTAATAGATTCCTATGTAAAGTACTCTAAATATCTTTTTAGAAAATGATAAACTTGCTATAGATTTATACAACTATTCTACAGCAAACTGAATCAGTAGGATACTTTAAAAAAATTCTATAGAAAGGTTATAGTTTTCTACAGTACTTTCTATAAGGGCCAGACTGAAATGAGGAGACTGAACAAAAAGCAGATTTGCTTGAAGTTTGAATCTCAAATCTAAGAGCAGGAAACCCTCAAAAAAAAAAATCTGAAATCTTGATGACCAAATTTGCTGAAAGTTTTGTTATATTGGGTTGGGAAAAGTCTTCTAGTAGTTCTGCCCTTTTAACCTGCTCCACCATCCATATCATCAAATGGTCTATGTTGCAGATACGTTTCCTGCAACTTTCTCCTGAATACATGACCACCACCCAAAGTCTGTCTCTCTGCAGGCTGCTTTAAAGAGATGTGAAATTCACCATGTTCCAGAGGTTGAGCATGATGCCTCTTACCAAGTGCCTCACCACCAAAATATGTCCCAAACAATATTTGGTCCTGTGAAATAAGAAGGTCATTCCACGTGTCCATCCAGGGCACATTTGCTTTCCTCCAGTGAAGCAGTCCTCTAGGCACATGTCAGAGCCATGCAGAGCCAATCCTACTTGTATATCTTATTTGCCATTTTGATTTTCCTAATACTGAAGTTCCTTCACAGCTTGAACCCACATTTAGCAGAGCTGGTCTGAGCTTGTCTCTCTCAGGATCCAGTCAATGGCATTCCTTGAATAAAGAGTCACTAATGAGTAATGTGAGCTGCTTCCTCTCCTCCATTTGTCCCCACCTGGGTCTGAATACTGTATATGCAGCATGAGAGTCCCTTTGGCCTGGCTGAGATATCAAAACCTTACAAGGGCTTACAACAGAAACCCTGGCAGAATCAGAACTTCAGCAGCACTAGCAGGCATTGCTAAAATAAGCAGTTACAGGCAAAGGTCATGATGCCTGCTAATATAAAGACTGTATTTTGTATAATGCATTCAAATGCCAGAGGGAGATAATATGATCCATTTGCCAGATTTTTCTTTTAGTTGTAACCCTAAAACCATTTTGGAATGGAATGACCCACAAATCATAATGAGGTGGATGGTGATGATGCCATTGCCTGTGATAATGGTGTGACAGGGAGAATACCCAGGAAAACTGCACAGACTAAGTCTTAAGTTACAAGCAAACCAAAAAAAGCTGGTTCTTATATATATATTGGTGCAGAATAAAAGGAAAAAACGGATCCAACTTACCAATGTTAAAAAAATACTTTCTACGGTATCTCTTTCAATAATCTTTAGTTTTGTAGCTTATTTCATTTACAAACCCTTCAAAAACAAGCTTCCCAAACCTAGCACTTGGTACTGAAACAACAGAAGGCAAGCTATATTATACTGTGGGAGGACCACATCTCCCTACCAGGGAACAGTTTGTAGCAAACATAGCAAACAGTCCACAATATGAAAATGTATTTAATGCAATTAATAATTTAAGAAGTGAGAGCATGTGCTCTTGGAGAGTTAAATGCTTGTCAGAGTGATAGATGCACGCTTCACCACCAATACATTTCGTATGAAGAGCAGAGGGATTTTGCAAACTTGTGTTGACCTTGGGTTGCAGTATATAGGAGGCAGATTGCAAAGGCAGGCCTGCTTATGGTAGGAGAATGCGTCAGCTCTCAATTTACAGCCCTTTCCCCAATTAAAGGACTGTAAAAACATTAAAATTAATGCAGTCTTAACTCCAGAGCAGGCTCTACTTTCTTAATTAGTGCATAATTATTCAGTTTTTGATATCCTGGAAAATTATCACATGGAAATTATTTTAGGCTCAGTAACAATAGCAAAATCTCTCTCCCCCCCACCAACTCTATTAACATGTGGAAGTAATTAACACTTTATTACAGTGAAAATACTATTACTGCTAATGTTTAATGACTTTTGCCATTGCATCATAAGCAGGAAATTTAGAATACTATAGAGCAATGGTCTGCTATAAATATATTACAAAGATTATGAACCAGCTTCAGATTATTCTCAGCATTTAAGATGAGGATACTACATACAATAAATGCCATTGTGCAGGAAAAATAATTTTGTGATACCATCCAATCCATGCAGAAAAATATCTAGCACAATAACATTCAGTGTGTGCAGCATAAGAAACAAAGGTGTGGTACACATCAAAGCCTGTTGTTAATCAATTCAAACATAAAACCTACAGCACTAAGTTATTGTCTCATAACAGTTTAATACAAATTTCCAGTCAAATGAAAGACAAAAAGTGTTGTGACGACATGTAGCTCCTCTTAAAACAACTTAAAATGAAGTAGCAGGAAGTTTCATGGGATTTATTGATTTCTGTATTTTTGTTATTTAGAGTGAATGTCTATTGTAGATTTCTCCTATACAGCTTAGAAATTATGCACCAGCTTTAGATGATTCACACTAACAGCAATTAAGATGCTGAATCCACTTAAGTGTCAAAAAGGTCAGTGCTCAGGAAATATTATTTCAAACTAGTGTGACAGAGTCAAATGCTGAATACAAAAGGTAGGAGAGAAAAAGAGAGAGATGGAGAAAGCTTTGTCTCTAGTTAAAGTCCTTTCCACAGCTGTGACAAGGGTACAATAGTTAACTAGAACTAGAGCAATGTTTACTAAAATGTTTCACCAACAAAATGCAAATAGAAAATTGTAGATAATATTAAGTTATTTTCCCAGAACAGCTTTATGGAAATTACCAGTCAATATAAAACAATGAAATACAAAGCTCTGTACAAAATATATTATATATAAATATATACAAAATAGAAAACAATAATGACCCATAGCAACCTCAGTAAAGCTGCATCAAGTTGCATTTGGCTTATGTGTTCATTACGAAATTGTCAGGATGACAATTAATGAAGACAAGCATTAATCATGACACAATAGTCTCTAGAATTATTGTAAATGTTAATATTATATGTAGATGGATCATAAGAGTTTTCCCTTCTTTTCTTTTTAATTTGATTTAACCAATCCAGGTAGCTGGCTAATACTATGCACAATCCCAGGGGACACTTTGTTTTAGAAACATCCCCTGCATACATTTGCCCACATGCATTAGAAGATAGAATGAGAGTGTAGAACATGAATTACACTGTTCTGGAGCATCAGCATCTGGAGTGAGTGTGCAAGTAGAATTCATCTGAGGTGTACACAGATATACACTCCAGGATTAGCGTCTTGCAGTCCAAATGAAGCACAGAATCATACAATCGTAGGACTGGAAGGGACCTCAAGAGGTCATCTAGTCCAACCCCCTGCACTCATGGCAGGACTAAGTATTATCTAAACCATCCCTGACAGGTATTTGTCTAACTTGCTGTTAAAAATCTCCAATGATGGAGATTCAACAACCTCCCTAGGCAATTTATTCCACTGCTTAACCACCCTGACAGTTAGGAAGTTTTTCCTAATGTCCAACCTAAACCACCCTTGCTGCAATTTAAGCCCATTGCTTCTTGTTCTATCTTCAAAGGTTAAGAAGAACAATTTTTTCCCTCCTCCTTGTAACAACATTTTATGTACTTGAAAACTGTTATCATGTCCCTTCTCAGTCTTCTCTTTTCCAGACTAAACAAACCCATTTTTTTAAGTCTTCCTATAAGTCATGTTTTCTAGATCTTTAATCATTCTTGTTGCTCTTCTCTAGACTTTCTCCAATTTGCCCATATCTTTCCTGAAATGTGGCGCTCATAACTAGACACAATACTCCAGTTGAGGCCTAATCAGCACGGAGTAGAGCAGAAGAATTACTTTTCCTGTCTTGCTTACAACACTCCTGATAATACATGCCAGAATGATGTTTGCTCATTTCCCATTTTGTATGTGTGCAACTGACTGTTCTTTCCTAAGTGGAGTATTTTGCATTTGTTCTTATTGAATTTCATCCTACTTACTTCAGACAGTTTGTCCAGATCATTTTGAATTTTAATCCTATCCTCCAAAGCACTTGCAACCCCTCCCAGGTTGGTATCATCTGCAAACTTTGTAAGTGTACTCTCTGTACCATTATCTAAATCATTGACAAAGATATTCAACAGAACCAGACCAAGAACTCATCCCCACTTGATATGCCCACTGGAAACCATTGATAGTGGCAGCCATTGAATTCAGCATTAGCAATAGATTGGATGACGATTCCCTTAAGTCTGCAGTTATACTAAAATAATGTATAAGAAGAATCTGTGCTAGATTACTAGGCCAAACTTGAAGGCACTCCTGTTTTGGGTCAGGAACAGCAGATTATTTGACGTAGATTGTGACATGTTAGAATTCCTAATGAAAGAAATATGATAGTGCAAAATGACACAAAAATCACAGAACCTCATTCCCTGACACAGATCAGTGAAAACATGAGTTCCTTTCTCAAGGTTACTGTAACAATCAGGTCACTTTGGTATTCTAAGGAGGAAGCTGACATCAATTAACCCTTCCATATCAGGAGAGGAAGCCACAACCTAATTTTCAATGGTTAATACATCAGACAGGCTGTCCATACAGAGTCAGAGAGAGTTTCCAGCTATATGGGACCCAAAGCTGGGAGAAACGATGGAAGCCAGCAATTCCACAAATGGAAGCTAAGTGGGTCTAGACAGGATTCAACACTGTTATGCAGACAAAATAGCCAACAAAGGGGGCCATGTGTATACATTGTTCTGATGACCAACTGAAATCCCCTGAAACCTCAAATAAGAGGTAGAGATGAAGAGTTGAGTGAGGTATAAACTGTAATGAGCAACACACTCAACAGAAGCAAGCGGATATGGCTAGAACTGGGAAAGGTAACTGACTTGAATGAGCAGAGACTTTAAACAAACAGGAAAGTTTCCTTAGCTATATGCAATGTGGCAGTCAAGCAGAGTTGTAGGGAAAAGATCTTTATTAAGTAGACTGAGTGACCAGAGTTATATAACTAATTCTATATCTACACTACAAGCTAAGAGTGTGGTTCCCCTGCTCATGTATAAATACTAGCTCACATGGAGATAGCACAAGTACAAATAGCAATGTTGTCGCAGTAGCAGAAATGGAGGCACAGCTGAGCCATGGTAAGTATGTTCCCACAGGTTTTAGGTAATTGTACTCAGCACAGGCCAGCCCTGCTGCCACTACCAGTGCTGTCTCAGCTACACTGCTATTTATACTTGCACTAACTTGATAAGAGCTAGTACGGATATGTGTACACAAGCTGGGAATGACACCGCTTGCTTATAATGTAGACATAGACTCAGACTCTAGAGATTCATGTACAAGCAGCTTCGAGCCAGGCTTTCATTCCTGAGCCATGGTGACACACCTGAAACCTATTTCTACCTCTCTGGTTCCAGTCATCATAGTACAAGGAACATTTAAACCAGAGCATGGGTTTCAATGATTCTCCTCGGACACTGGTTTAAGTTTTACACCAGTGCAACTCCACTGACTTTGCAGGAGTTACATCTGATTTATACAGGTGAGATAGCAAAATCAGGCCAAAAAAAATAAAAAAAACACTGACACTAAAAACACATTTGAGGAGTCATTGCAAGCTAAAGACAAGTCAGTGTCATAATTTTAAATGTATTGATTATATCTATAACAACCAAGCTTCAAGGATCTTTTGTGGTGAGTTTTCCTCAGTTAGCCTGAGTTTTAAGGGATTTGTCCATTCCTAACAAAACATTTATTGCATTAATTCTCACACCACTTTGTGCTTACATTAAGGAGATGACTATATGAGTATATCCCTGACCAAAATGGATTGCAAGTGAAAGGCCCTGTACTCTTAAGTCTAGGGCCCTCTTAAAACATCTGTTTTGTTTGTTTTCATGTGTACATTTGTCAGTACAGTAGTTCCCTACATACATCTAAGGCAACAACTTAAAATTTTTATTTTGAGTATTTTAAAATTTTCCCTCATTCCTTGTAATGTGCTTATTCCTCCTATGCTGTAAGAAGCATATGTGCCTCAGAGGTATTATAGTTACTACAGAATGTGATGAAAGTTGCCATTTTAATTACATAGGGTTTTTTTTTCAGTATAGAACTTTGTTAATTTGCACTGGGAGAGCCATTGCAGATTATCAGATTTTGCAAATTAGCTAGTAAGTGAACAAACAATAAAGACAATCATGGATAATGCCTCACTAAATGTATTTTAATTTAGTTTGACAAACAGTTCAGTTTTGAATTCTGGGTTTCTCTAGAAAGGGGCAATGTGAAAATGTCTCTGTCCTAACTCATCAGATTTCTCCATGTACACTTAGAGTCATACCTGCTGACTTTAGTTAAAAATATGATTTTACTAATTTTGATTCTTTTTAAACTTGTAGAGGTTTCACAGCTTCAAGAGAGACTTGGATTCTGTTTCATCAGGTGCAACATCAACCTAATTGTTTATTACATTCCAATCAGTTTCACCTATGCAACCCCTCTGCAGACACTTACATTGCATAGGTGTAAGTGAGGGCTGAATTCTTTCCATAAATCACTATATGATCTGCACTATATGACATGCAAAATGAAGAGAACCCAGCTTGACCCTCAAAGCCCTGGCTCAGTTACGGGATGAGGGTTTGTAGTCCTTGAATCTGGACCTTTGCGTCCCCAGACTGGCACCCATCAGCTTAACTGGCACCCATAAGCTTAACTGAATCCCTGGGAGACGGGACCCAACAAAGGATCCCACGCATGAAGCTCCAAATTGGGTGAGATGTCCAGCCCCACCGATTGGCTGGGATGATCTATTTAAACCAGATAGAGGCACAGGAAATTATTTTAGAAGCGAGGTGAATCCCTGGCTGGCTGTTACTTTGGAAACTACCTACTTTCCTGACTCTTGAACCCTGTCTTCTCCCCATTCCTGGTTCCTGTCCTCCTTATCAAAGACCCCCATCTGTTCCCAGTTCCTGCTTTCCTGCCTCACTCCAGCTCCCTGCTCCTATGTCCTATCACTGACTCTGGCTTTGAGCCCCAGCTTGACTCCTGATTGTGTCTGGCTCTGATTTTTGGCTTGGCATCTGACTCTGTCACAGGCACTTACCCCAGCACCAGTTCCAGGCTCCCAAATCTGGGAGGCATGACCACCCACGCCCTAGTACGTACAGTTTGCTCAGACCACTACCAACTGCTCTGAAGGGGCCCATCTGAGAATGGACCCAGTGGAGTTCCCTATACCAGAAGGGGCATCAGCACTGCACGGGCAGGTGATCGGTCTCCAGGCAAACAACCTAGCATTGCAGATGCAGGATACACAGTTGGCCAGTGAGAATCAGGCGTTGCAGAAGCAAATCTATCAACTCCACCCAGAAAATGCTGTGCTCTGTGCCCATCTGGCTGTGCTGGTATCTGCTATCCCTTTGCCTGAGCATTTTGATGGAATCGCTCCAAATTCTGAGGCTTCATGAATCAGTGCCACCTCTTGTTCTTGCTTTAACTTCAGATGTATGCTTCTGTCCATACCAAGATAGGCCTGGTAGCCAGCCTGCTGGCTGGGGAGGTGTTGGACTGGGCCTCTCCCCTGTTAGAAACCAACAGTCCAGTTCTGTCCAACTGGGGTGCCTTCCAGAGGGCAATATCAACCATCTTTGGCAACCTTACCCACTCTGCTAAGGCTGCCCTGTGGAAGCTCCAACAGGTGTCGGGCACAGCAAGCATCCTATGCAGCTGACTTCCACTGCCTTGTATCTGGCACAGACTGGAATGAGGCAGCCCAGTTATGTCACTTTTGAAGGGGTTTGTGGGATGAGGTTAAGGATGAACTCACCCAAGTCAAGCCCCGAACAGGTCTGGATGCCTTCGTAGATCTTTACCGATCCATCTATCTGAACTGATAATCGTCTATACAAGAAACGGGAAGAAAGGAGAGGGGCATCGCAACTGTGCCTCCCACTATTACAGTGGCTCTCAATCTTTCCAGACTACTGTATCCCTTTCAGGAGTCTGATTTGTCTTATGTATCCCTAAGTTTCACCTCACTTAAAAACTACTTGCTTACAAAATCTGAGATAAAAATACAAAAGTGTCACAGCACACTATTACTGAAAAATTGCTTATGTTCTCATTTTTATCATGTAATTATAAAATAAATCCATTGGATTATAAATATTGTACTTACATTTCAATGTATAGTACATAGAGCAGGATAAATAAGTCATTGTCTGTATGAAATATTAGTTGGTACTGACTTGGCTAGTGTTTTTTATGTAGTATGTTGTAAAACTAGGCAAATATCTAGATGAGTTGATGTACCACTGGGAGACCTCTGCGTACCTCCAGGGGTACATGTACCCCTGGTTGAGAACCAGTGGTCTAAACAGTTAGGTGAATCCCTGATTGGCATTTATTGCAGGCTTTGCCTACTTGCCTGTCTCCTGAGCCCTGCTCTTCTGCCTGTTCCTGGAATCTGCTTCCCAGCCTGTTTCTATTTCCTGTCCTTAACACAGACCCTCATCTATTCCCAGTTCCTGCTTTCCTGCCTCCCTCCAGGTCCCAGCTCCTCTGACACCAATGAAACTGACTCTGGCTTGACTCGTGGCTCCATTTCCAGCTCTGACCTTTGGCATAGCACCTGATTCTAGCCCTGGTTCTGACCTTTGGTGTGGCACCTGACTCTGACCCCTGCTTTGAACATGGCTCCAGTTCCAGGCTTCTGACTCTAACCATTAGGAAAAACACTGTTTGACATGTAAACTGAGCATGTAGGTCATGGCCAACACAGAGACAATAAACATTTCCCCACCAATCCACTTCTCCTAAAACTGCACCTACCACTGTGTTATTAAATACTTGTTTAGACATGCGGGGAGCTATAATCTTTTATGTGAGAGTTATAAAGCTTGTAAATTAGCAAAATAGGGCTAAATCACCTGTTCTCAATGTCTTTTGTTCTTTAACCCCAAAAAATGGCCAAACAATTCATCCAATGATGCAAAATCCTTTGGATTTACGTAATGGTAAAAAATTATAGGGCACTAAAATAGGATGTGCTAGGGGGCTGTGAGCTGTTCTGGGTGCTGATGGTGGCTCTTGGACAGATGTAGTGCATGCTGGTGGCTGGGTGTGATGTGGGCTGGTTGCTCTTGGGGGTACTTCCCCACAGAACAGAGAATAATACAAAAGTAGTTTTTCTGTTTGGAACATAGATCCTGGTTGAATTATTCAGAAAAGACTAACAATATCCAGCCCAAGAAAACTCTGAAAATTCAAGAGAAAACTAAAGAGCTAAGGGGCTTTTACATAGCAGCCAATTGTTATGAGTCCTTTTAATTAAATACAAATGAATTAATTGATATAAAGTACCGCTAGGCAATTATTTTGCTGATATTTGTTCTCTTTTGAGACACTCTTGTTTACTGCATCTATCATCTTCGAGAGCCTACCACCTAATTGTACGCTAACTATTTTAAACATATATTTAAAGAGTTAAAGCTAAGTTTGTACTGTAGGAAACTTTTACATTAATATCATATTTGTGTTAATGGTACGCATATTAGATCCAATAGTATTTACATTTTTTAATCCATCTCCCGTCCCTAGGCCATCATTGTACATGCGATATTGCATCTTAATGAATTTTTCTGGTTAAAGATTTTTAAATAAATGAATAAATAAATAAGTAATGAAACACTGATTTTTATCTCACTGTACACAAGTTTACTGGCTGATTTTTGCATTCGGATTTGCAGTGAATTTTTTCCTTTTTTTTATCCAATGATATCTGTGAAAGTACACAAATTAGAGTTGATTTATGAGCAGGCCTTTGGCAGCCATAAGAAGTTTACCGGCATCAAAACAGCAATAGAGCAAAATGGAAGGACTAGCTTGTGAACAGTAATAGACATCCCTCCCAAAAAATTCACCTCCTTTAAATCTAGTTGAACATCCATTCTTAAACTTCTGCAGACTACATCCAATATGGTCTTGATCCTGCCACTGAAGTCTCTGGCAAAGCTCCCATTGATTCAGTGGTGCAGAAGCTGGTCATATGTGTCTTGAGCCTTTTAGTCATAGGCTAGTGGAATTTTAGAGCAATTAGGAGTGATATGTCCATATAACAATACAAGTGCACTCTCAAACTGCAAACTGTTTCTTCCAGTGAACTGAGGGCTTGATCCTACAAAGTGCTGAGCATCTACTGGAGGTGCAGAGGACATTCAACTCCCATTGGCTTTAATGCAAATTGAGAGCACTCAACACATCCAGGAATTGATCAAGCCCTTGCCAGTTCATTACTATTGATAAACTGCATGTATGTATCTTTCCCCATATTTTCATATTGTGTATTTGAAAAAGATATCGGGTTGGAATGTCAGTTCATTTTTAAAGTGACTAAAACTATCTCAGAACTCTAAGACCAAGAGATATTTATTTACTATTGACAAACTAATTAACCAATTCCAGCACAAAGAGCATTGAGATAAAGATAACATGCTGAGACATGAACATGCATGTTTGAAGAACAGGCAAAAGCTTTCATGGTAGCTTTGCAATGTATGAATTTAAAACAAACAGCCCAATAAAAGTCATTACACAACTACTGGAATCTATCTCAATAAAATTATTTGTCATAGGCTGAGTTTGGGCAAAGCACCTACTTGTGTTAATCTTACTCTGTTCCTAAACTAGCAAATCAGCCAGAGGTGTTACTTCTGCTCCCACTAGACACTCAGCTAGATACACCCCTGTACACCTCCTGTACACACAAATAATGAGGCAGCTCCAATGGCTTTTTGTAGAGTAATGCAACAAATATAGTTGTATTTTTAAATGGCTTTGCTACAGCAATATTCCCACCATGCAGTGTTCAAAAACGTTGAGTCAGGCCCTCCAAAATCATGAGATTAATTTACAAATCAGAAGATTGCAAAAACAAATACATTTTTAGTTACCATCTATGTTCTGAACCTTTGGAATGCTTCCAGGTCATGTGTCCCAGCTTTTCTCTGAAACCATAAGAACTATAAACTTCCTTTTTTTAAATGAAAACTGAGATTCTTATATATTCATATGACTCCAAGACCTGGGGCTTTAAGAAAATCATCAGATATCACAAGACACAATGAAATCACAAGCACTGGCAACATGGCTACAGCATGTCCACACTCAGGGTTTGTTTTGTTTACCATTAACATTCAACTGAGCTGGTTTCCCTCACAAATATTTATGCAGAATTTAGAAATTGCACCTGTAAGTGCTTGTATTCTCATTTAATCAGGGGAACAATAATAATGTTGTGTGACTGATCTAGCCAATTATAACAAAGCAATGCAACTCAAACAGCATAGTCATGATAAACTGCAAGAGTTAAATTCAAAAAGGTATTAATTTTCACTGCATATAAATGGAAAAAAAATCTCTCCAGTATAGATGCAACAAAATTCCACATTCTGTTAAAAATGGCATTCATGCTGCTATACATGTAAAATAAATGGAAGAATAAATAATAATAATTTTAAAATATGAATTATTAATTATTATTAATAATGATGAAAAATAAATAAGCCAAAATGGTACAACGGACTTCCGGTACCAACAAACCAAATTGGGCAGAGGTATTCTGAGTGGCACAGCCACTCTTATCTTTAAGAAAGAGGTGCAGCCTGCAGAGACTGATCTCAGCAATACAATTCGTCTTTGTGACCCAAATGAGTTTTCACCTATCAAGATGAAGCATCTCCTCTCATAGTCTCTTCAGCCTGCACCTTCCTATTAAATATGAGGGCAGCTGCAATCTGCTCCCATTCATGTGCCAATTCAGAAAAGAACTTAAAGATGTGCTTAGGTCCATCTCCATTCGGGAAAAGCCCTAACACACATGCTTAATTTTAAGTATGTGCTTCTGTCTCAGCGATTTCAGAGGGACCTAAGCACAAGCTTAAGGGCTTTCCTAACTAGGGTTATATTCCTGAATTGGTGCTTAGGTGCAACTTTTGGGCTCTCAGCAAGTTCCATAATGTTTTATCTTTTGGTCAAACCCCCAGGAGGTGGAGATGCAGGGACATGCTGGGTTTTTCCCTCACCTACCCAACACTGAACTGGGCACATCTACACATGTCAGTCATCCTCAGAGGACTTAACAGAAGTGAAAGCCATCACATGCCTAAGGAACCATTTGATCTCTGATGACTGTTATTTGCCTTTGACTGTGAGGCAGGCCATGTTACATTTCTGATGAAAGGTAGGGAAAAGATGAAGCCTCCAAAATTGTACAACCACCATACAAAGTTTGGCACAATTGGTGAGCAGCCTGTGAACAGTCACACAAGGATAGAGGGATGAGTGGAAAACTCTATACCCACACCCTTGTGTATGTTTGCCCAGGGACCACTCAGTAGCAGTCCCTTTGTTCCTTGTTCTTTGGGGAATTCAGGGATTATCTGCTCCTGCTACCCCTCTTCAGAGTAGGATTCTGACAAGAGGATGGGGAATAGGCAAATCATGGACACTTTCCTAGGGAGCAAACACACCAATCTACAACAGTGCTTCACACCATGTGTAAGAAACAGTAGTGGAGCATGTCCTGGAGCTGCATGGCTCTGTGCTCCTTGCTCCTCAGGACTGTGCCTTAAAAGCCCTTTGTGACACTGCCCTCTATTGGACTGAACATGTCAAACCCCTTCAAGCATTTCTAGGCTTTTTCCACTGACTAAGTTAGCAGAGCTGCTTCTTTAGCTCGCCAGAAATGGGCTTGTGCATCTGAAGTCAATTTTTCACAGTATAGCTCATGAGCTCCCTTGCATGAATAATGAAATTATTGCATGCCCTCACTTAACAGTCTAGCATGTTATAGCCTCTGCTACTGCTGCTGCTGTTTCCAGTTTCACTTAGGTAACATCCATTACAACAATTACTGAAGAATGGAGTGTAATAAGCCCTGGTAAGACAGACCAGAAGACCAGAAAACATGTCATATGATTCTAGTGAATAGAGCTGGGTAACCTTTTTGGTGTGAATGATTTTTTTCCTGAAAAATGAAAATTCACGTTGACCAAAACAATTTGTGAATTTGGGTCATTTCCATCCAATTGTTCTGGTCAAAATAATAACCAGAAAGACTGAAATGGCTTGTTTTGGGTATTTTCAAAATGAAATGTTTTGACTTTTTGTTTTGGAAGGACATTTCATTGAAAAAAATTCACTTCATTTTATTTTTAAAAAATTAAACAAATGTAATAAAACCTCAAAACTAAATGTTTTATTTTGGATCAAATTTTTTTTTTTTTTTGGTTAACCAAAACAAAGAAGTTCAGACTTTTTCATTTTGCTGGAAAAATCAAAACAATTTTCTTTTCAGGTTGATCCAAACTATTTTTTTTCCAGTTTTTTGGTTTGGGCACTGAACCAAAAAAATCAGTTATTCACACAGGTCTATTGGTGAATAATGTCAGGGGTTCAACTTTCACCCTCCAACAGGCAAATGGTTCTAGATTTGGACAGATGTTGCAGCCGTTTCCTATTGTTTCAAAACTAGTCCACTCAATTCCTGC
Source organism: Trachemys scripta elegans (assembly GCF_013100865.1). Taxonomy (NCBI): domain Eukaryota; kingdom Metazoa; phylum Chordata; order Testudines; family Emydidae; genus Trachemys; species Trachemys scripta. Next base: position 102,051,879 of record NC_048304.1, on the reverse strand, counting down.
TTTTTATGCTGACCCTTAAAATCCATAGGGCAGGAATGGAGCTACACCAATGTCTACCTGCTGAGGTGCCAAACCATGGTTAGTTGGAGTCTGGAAGATGCAGACTTGAAGATTAGTGCAAATTCACAGTATAGAAGGGAAGGTATTGACTTTGGTGAGAAGCAACAGAAATAAAGAATCTGGAGGGTCAAGAGCTGAAGCCACTAGTGGGAAGAAAGAGCTTTGAATAGAAATTATATCAATTATCAAGTGCTTGATCATCTGGAGTTTCTTCACAGGCATCCTGTTTCCTCCCTCATGCTTGTTACTATCACTCCTGAGAGTGAGAAAGTCCCATCAATCAATCATGGTACACTTGTATTGCGCATTTTATCCCATGTATTTCAAGGCTTCACAATACAATAAAATTTACAACTCGTGTAATTAAGAATATGACAGATTAAACAAATGAGACTGAAGTTCAGCTTTAAAAGCAAAAACTGTATCAGAGCAGACATTATGCAAGAAGAGAATTTCACATCCAAGTGGAGCAACATCTAAAGGCTCAGAACACAAAGGTCTCACCTGAGTAGCTGGAAACTTACTAAGAGACCTACTTTTTAACCTCAAAGCACAATTCAGGACACAAGGCATTAGAAGGTCACTAAGATTAATTGAGAGCAAGGGTTAGATGGAGATTTGTGGGGTAGCAGTACTGTTCCTAAGATTTTTTTTCTAAAAATATAAGATAATACCTCCTGCTAAAGCCTATATTCATGAAAGGTTCTCTGTCTTCCTAATGTATTTTTTTCCAAGTCAGACAACTGAGTAGATGCAAATAGGGCTGTGCATGGAAAAACTTATCTATGAGATTAGAATTTTGGTTACAATGTTCTTGTCTGTTTATATATGAATATATGGTTTGATTCACACCCACTAGTGCTGAAGAGGAATGTGTTTAATTTGCAGCCCTATCAGTCAGTTGGAGTTGCTGTGCGCTTGGGGAAATACATCCCTGGAGGGAAGGCCAATGATGCCTGGAAAGTAGAAAGGGGTGATGGTTGCAGCAGCAGAGGGCAACTTTAAGTTGTGGATGGGGCTTTATAGGATTCATGCTGGTGGAAGCTGCCTGGGGCATAACCACAAGAATAGGCATGGACAGCTTGTGAATCTGCAGCCACCCTTCAGGTGGAATTGTCATTTCTGAGAAACCTCTGCTAGCTTCTATAGGAGTAGAATCCAGCACAGACCCTAGAGTGAAGGAGCACTATCTCCCATCATTACTAGGGAGAAAAAAGGGGTTTTTAGCCCAGTGGAGCCTTTCTGCCCATCTAAAATGTTACATAAAATGTGGGTTTTGCAAGCACTGTAGGTTTCACAAATGCAGAGGTTGTACCCTCAACCCCTAGAGCAGCAAAGCTAGACCCTACATTGCATCTGAAAGCTCCTCAAATCCCTGAAGCTCTGTAGTAGCAAAGAGCCTTCACAGGCCCAACAAATTTTTAAAAATAAATTAAATCTTCCTGTTTAGGTTGGTCTACATAAAATTATTTAATGCTGTTTAACTTTGTAAAAAGATTCCAGGGCTATTTGGATAAGCCCTTTTCATTTATCAAGTGAAATAAACAAATATGCTGACTGGTATCCAGAAGCCCCTCCTAGATCAGTGCTGGACCAATGTGGTGTTCTGCAATGTCCCTTTAGCCAATTGGCTGTTCATGAGGGAGCTGATTCCAATTCTCATGCAGCCAGCAAGAATGACATCATCCACAAATAAATCCAAATGTATTTAACTGTTTCACTGTTCAGTCACATACAGGTAAGTGACAGGTCAGCCTCATGTACTTGTTATTTCTCATTGAAAACCGTTGCTGCACAGAGGCTGCAAGAGGGGACCATCCCAGCAGACATTGTGAATATAAGTGATAGTGACTCTGACAAAAATCTCTGGGGTCATTTAACTGTAAGTGAATGATCAAAAGGGGCAAGTGTGCACTGCTGCTCTGCAGCTCCCACTGTGTGCTGTTACTTAGCAAAACTAGCACTGGCATGAAAGAAGTTTATTTGCCAGATTTGTATTAAAAGAAAAGCATTTGGCAAAACATGCAACTTTGCTTACTAAAGACTGGAATGTCGACAGTGTAATTTGTGAAAGACTTTTCAGTTCTGTATGGGGTATGAACAGTGACAACAGAACAAGTCTGGAATCAGAAAGTGGAGAAGAGATGAAGTTTTTCAAGGTTAATCTTCCCATTTTGCTCTACAACAGTTTATCATTTTTCAGATATAGATAATAAACTATTTTGCAATCCCCTTTCCTCCTCTCCCACTGTAGAAGGTGCATACCCGCTGACAGTGCTGCCTAGTGGTCAGGCTGGGGTTGGCAGGTCGTCTCCCTGTCCTCACCTCAGGGGTGTCCAGACCTCTCCTTTCAGACAGAGATTTTGGGGTCTGGGCACCTTGAACAGTCCAAGCCTTTTTGAGCTGGTCTCTCACCCTAGCCACCCTAAGGCTCTTGTTGTTGTAACATCCTTTTGGAGTGGGTAGGGGAGCCTGAGCCTGCCCTCTCCACCAGGCTCTGGTCCAGGGCCCAGTGGTGGGCGACTACACCCAAGACCTTGGGGCGATAAGCCATTGTCCCCCTGGACCACTTCCTACCCCTGTCACCTTTAGCTTCCCAGAGTAAACCACTGCACTCAAGTCTCTGACCTGCACACTCAGCTGCCTGCCTCTCCTTTGTGGGCTTGCACAGGTCAGCGTTGTCAGGTCTCAAGCAATGAGTTCCTGGGCAGTATTTTTCTCTCAGAGCAGCCACGAGCTCCCTTTCACTGCCCTCCTCTGAACTGCTCTTCTCCCCTTTTTAAAGCCCTTCCTCCAGCTTATGCAGGCTTTGCACGTGTGTCTAGACAGGACTGACTAGGCCCAGAGATATTCCTTAACCTCTTGCTCTCCAGTGTGGGGTCTGTATACCCCAACCTGCCCTCGCACAGAAGCTGCTTTTTAAATGTAAAATATGAACTTTCCAGATTTTTTTCGTTAGATTTTCACAAGATAGGATCATAGATGCATAGACCTTAAGGCCAGAAGGGACCATCATGATCATCTAGTCTGACCTCTAGATCTGCCACATTGCAGGCCACAGAACCTCAGCCACCCACTGCTGTAACAGACCCCTAACCTCTGGCTGAGTTACTGAAGTCCTCAAACCATGGTTTAAAGACCTCAAGTTACAGAGAATTCACGGTTTACTCTAGGTTAAACCAGCAAGTGACCTGTGCCCCATACTATAGAGGAAGGTGAAAAAAAAACCCCAGAGTCTCTGCTAATCTGACCCAGGAAAAAAATCCTTCCTGACCCAAAATATGGCCATCAGTCAGAGCCTGAGCATGTAAGTAAGACCCAGCAGCCAGACACCTGGGAAAGAATTCTCTGTGCAAATATAAAGGACAAACAATATAAGAGCCAAGTCTTTGGATTTGAATACTGAATATTAGAGTGCACATTAGATCATAGCAGATACTAACAAAATGAACCTTTCTTCATCAAGTAGGAAACTGATGACAAAACAATGGACACAATCCTACAAATCTATAAAAATTTGAGATATCCGTTCATTACATTTTATACATGACATTCTATGCATGCATAACTCAACAAATGTTAAAATGATGCATTATTGCATATTGGCCATGTTATTTACAGTTTAAAAAATACAGTGAACCCCATAGTGTCTGATGTTTATGATCAACTATGAAGTCAGTCCTAATGTCCATTTTCCATTTGTTTTATAATAGCTATGTATCTTCCATAGATGGTAAATGTACACACACAAGAGAATGTGTGTGCGTGTTTATATATGTATATATATGTTAGGCCACATCCAGAGTCACCTTCTCCTGCACCTCAAGAGCCCTGACTTTGGAGTTCCACAGGAATCCATCCTCTCCCTATTTCTGTTCAAATATACATAAAGCCACTAGGGGAGACTGTGAAACAGCATTGTCAGAAATGTCAGCAACATACAGATGACACCTAGCTCATAAGATGCAAACATCACCATCTCCCAACTACAACAGAACCTCAGGAACAGGGCCGGCTCCAGCATTTCTGCCACCCCAAGCAAAAAAAAAAGCGCAATCGTGGCGGCAATTGGAAAAAAAAAAAGCCCCGATTGGTGGCGGCAATTCAGCGGCAGGTCCTTTGCTCCTAGAGGGAGTGAGGGACCTGCCGCCCCCGAATTGCCGCAGGTGCCGCCCCTCTCCCTTGGCTGCCCCAAGCAACTGCTTGTTAAGCTGGTGCCTAGAGCCGGCCCTGCTCAGGAAGGAGGTTGTTCGTAACTCTGAAATGTTTGTAATGTTGAACAAAATGTTATGGTTGTTCTTTCAAAAGTTTACAACTGAACATTGACTTAATACAATTTTGAAACTGTACTATGCAGAAGAAAAATGCTGCTTTCCCTTTATTTTGGTAGTTTACGTTTAACACAGTACTGTACTGTATTTGCCTTTTTTTTTTTTTTTTGACTGGTGCTGCCTGATTGTGTACTTCCAGTTCCAAACAAAGAGTGCGATTGACTGGTCAGTTTGTAACTCTAGTGTTCATAATTCTGAGATCCTATTGTACCAAAGGGCTGGGCCAAGATCAAAAGCAGAAATAGGTGAGACTATGGTCAGTAAATTCAAGAGAGTTTTTTAACCTGTGTAATTTTAAATTAGTCTTCTTTTGATTTTGGGGGTGGTGGAGGAGGAAGACAGTGTGAGAAGTGAAATATATTATGAGCTCTTTCTCATTGTTTGAACCTTTTAAAATTTGCTTATCACTAGTTTGAGCCACACCACAATAAATATCTGAATTAAAAGAAAATAAGCCAAATAGACATTGTTAATAGTTAGGTGTTATGAATATTTTTTCACAGATACAGCAAACGCCTCTGAAGCAATAATATTTTGGTCATTTTCTAATACTCGTGCTATTTTTCCCATCATATATACATAGAAATAAAATGTCCTACTTCCTTATTTAGCAAAATATGAACACCATTATCAATCATCAAAAATATGTATTACAGACATTTATTCCCTTGATGAATGCATGCCAGTAAACTGATATACTTATTATAGAATCTCTTCCCACACCAAAAAATTTCTGTGGACACATTTGCTCCTGTCTCAGCCTTAGACGTCGAGAAGCAAAATCTTTATCCAATTGCATGCTTCTTGGAGACAATATCTGCTAGTTTTCTGAAAAAAATCCTTCCTTTGCTAGGTTCACTTATTGAAAACATCATAAATGTTTTGTTAGCCATTGTGGCTGTCCAGAGCTCACTAAAAGTAGCTATATTAAGTATATTTAATTTTTTTAATCTGTCCCCCAATGTTTTAACAATCTGTAAAGCAGATTTAAATCTATTCGTTCTAGCTCAGGTAGAAAAGAGATAGAAAGAATAGCAGAAAGCAATCTTAGGGATATAACTTTTGGAATAAATTATGTAATAGAAATTATTCCAAAAGTTTCACTGTGGGGGTTTTTTTTAATCAGCTGCAAAACTGTGCTCATCAGGATTTGTAATAATACTCTTATTGTATCTGATGTTGGGAATCCATCCTTTGTAATACTTCTTGACATAATTGCAGCTTTTGACATACTCAATCGTGGGATTCTTCTAAATCATCTTGAAAAATATGTTGGTCTTTCAGGTTCGGTTATTCAGCAGTTCAAATCTTATTATAACCATCGACAACAGTTTGTTAATATAATTTCTTTCCATTCCTCCTCTTACATTGTCATCTGGAGTCATCTGTTACAATGTCATCTGAAGTCCCACAGGGAACTGTTTCTGGTTCTATGCTCTTCTTTATCTACCTGCTGCTTTTAGGAGCTACAATACCATATCTTTAGAGACATGGGTTCTGTTATATTTCTGCTGACATTAGGCAGTTTAATTTTCTGGTCCCTATGCCTATTTATTTGATCAATATTCTAATGCTTTCCCCTCTTGTTCAGCTATTTAGATGAGACTCACTTTAAAAAAATATTTTTAAACATTTTGAAATTATACCACAGACAGATAGAAATAAAAACAAGTTTTTTGGTTATTCACCTTTTATTCCCCAGTTTCCCAGCCAGTTCATACATATTACTGTGCTTTTCTATTCCAGAACATTTTACTTATTTATAAATTTCCACATGCTTGAGCATGGGAAAATGCCCAGAAAAATTAGATTCAACTATTTAAAAAAAAAAAAAGAAAAAAGAGGAAGTAAAGAAAAAACAAACTAATATTTGGATCTTAGTTTCACCACGCAGACTGCTAATATATGGGATATATGCTAATACTAATACTAATATATTATTATGCTAATACTATCATATTAATATATGCTAATACTATCATAGTAAAGTACTGCTCAGTGTGAGTAATGGTGGCAGAATCTGGACTTTATTAAATAGTATCACATGTGTAACCCATGTTCAGAGGTATTAGGTACTTTTAGCTCCCACAGCTGGAGCTATGAATGTTCAGACTTCTGAAAATCAGGCCCAGTCTTAGGTAATATAAATGCTGATACCCCCTCCACATGGCCAAATATCCTAGGAAGTAAGAAACAGAAATGTCTGTATGTTTTTCCTGCAATTGCACTTGAGCAGTGGCTAATCTTCATGGAAGAGTAAACTGTTGTACCTCCGTTTATTCTCCCATCCTTTGGGTGCATCATTTTGGCAACCTCCCTGAAACTTCCCATTTACATATGATCTTTCTGGTCATAGAAAATGGAGGTGACTTGAGCAGTTGTATGTTGGTTTTGAAGTAGGCTGTCATTGTTTTCTGCATTTCCAAGTAAAGCCAAAATGAGTTAGTGTTCTTGATTCATGTCTTTCAAGAATATGGAGTCCATTTTCCCTGATTTCTTGTGAATCTCAAACTGAAACAAACAACCACCACCACCACCAATTTTTCTTTTTTAGATAATTCTTGTTCTGCTCCTAGATCTCTGAATGGTAAATAAAAGAAACATGCTAATCCCAGACTCTTCATTAATATCCTGTGTGCTGCAGGCCACAAATCAGCCCCACATGCACACAGAAGCACAAAGTTAGCCAGCCTCTAGCATTACCAGAATGCAGGTGAGTGTCGTAAACTGACCACCAGCATTGCCAATGTATTGCTATTCTGCATAGGCAAAAATGCTTTTTGCTTTGTTGTGACCATTTCATGCCTGCTCTTATAACAGAACTGAACACAAACTCGCATAGGTAACCTGCCTTAAAAAAACACCAAAAAAATATATCAGGCCTGATTCTACTGTTACTTACACAAATGTAAATCAAGATGAACTCCACTGAAGTCAATGAGATCAGAATCAGGCCCATAAACTTTAGTGAAAAGGGATGAATAAATTTTCTGTCTCCTACTGGGGCCCTCTGCCCCATAAGATCTACACCTCATCAATACCAAGCCTTGTGAGACTTCCCCCCCCCCTCCCTCCAACAACACTGTACCACACCTCCTGGTGATATCATTTTGGGGGAGCTTTGGTGTCCTGATATCCTCTCTCCAGCACCTACTTCAAACCTTCTGGCACTTTTTTGCCTCCCTTTGGCACCCTCCCTCCTACTCCTATGTCCTATACACACCTGCCATCTTTCCTCTGGAACCTATGCTGCCCTCGAAGGAGATAGGTGGGTTTAAGCCACAAAGCCTTCGTATTAGAAGACATCAAGTTTGGATAGGACATGAGTGGGAGGGAGGCTGTCAGGGAGGTTGCAAGCTGGGTGGGAGTGAAGGGTAGTGTCAAAGTACATGTCTGAATGTGAGATAAGAAAAGTGTGCGAGGAAGGGCACCATATGAAGTGAATTGAGGGAGGGTGTCAGAGAAGAGAATGGGGGGTTGAAGACTTAAAGAGGGAGAACTGAGGTGGGGCAAAATAGGAGACAAGAAGAAGAGGCATGTTAGTAAGCTGCAGAGAGAAGGATTGGTTAGATGGCAGCTGGAAGACCCAGCAGTGGGGGAGCTGAAGGAAGAAAGAGAAACTAGAGGGTCTCTGGGGTGGGGAGTGTTGAGAAGGAATGAAGGGGAAATAGAGCATCAATGGACAATGAGGAAGGGGATTAAGGACCAAGGGAAGGAAATGGAGAGAAGAAAGATTGCTGGGGAAAAATGGGGAAGAGAGAAAGAAAGGTACTTTTTAGACCAGTTCTCTAATGGAGTAATCTTTAAACATTTTGTCATACCTTTACTAAATGTACACTTTTTCCTGGTCAACATTTGGATAAGAGACCTCCTAGGAAAATACAAAAAGGGCAGCAGTAAATGGTGTTTCTGATATAGTAGGCAGCTGTCTTGAGAAAAATATTGAACAACTACCCCTACCTGGTGTTAAGGGGCATTGTGCTGCTGCAGATGTCATCTTTCAGATAAGACTAGAAACCAAGATCTTACTTCTTTTGGTCATTAAGTATCCCATTACACTTTATATAAGAGTAAGGGTGTTAGCCCTAGTGTCTTGGCTAAATGCCAACTTGGTACATACATTCTGCTTACCTAGACTTCCAATGTATCTTTAATTATATATATAAGTGTCCTTCTTCACTTTTTTCCAAAATTATTCTGCAGTTTTGCTGTGCAGGATTAAACAGCTGCCATTTTCCTCCTCAAGGATGGCTGAATTGCACTGGTCAGTGAAATAACTCCTATATATTAAGTAGTTTGTAAAATTATTTTGGGACATTTAAAAATGAAATTCACTATCAACTACATATATTATCATTAGCCTATCTTCCTGCTTATTTGACCAGGCACGTTCTATTTCTACAAATATATGGTAACAAGATTAACTCATACAGAATTAGAGACAGGCCAAAGAATTATTGGTTTTGCCCAGTCCATGTGTAATCCACATGCCTAACAGGGAGATATCTCTTTAAGAGATCTATTGAGAGGGTGGGTAGGAGTGAGTTATGTCTGGGTCGTTGTTGATAGGCAGGTGCACAATTAGCACTCCACATCCAGAAGTTTCTGGAATCGGGTGTCATAGTTTTTGAGTATGTTCAATAAAGCTGGACTCAGACTCCATGAGGGCAAGTAGTCAGGACCGCTATGTTACAAAAAGTCCGCATTTAATAAGCAGAATTGGGCTTTTAAAAAAAAAGTCATTTAAATTTTTTAGCATCATGGGTTGCGGGTTTTTTGGACTTGTTTTATTTGGAGGTCCTTATTTGGGCTTTTTTTGTAATAGGTGACTTCCATGCCACCTTTGTTTCTGCACTGCTGCTGGCTGCAGCGCTGCCTTCAGAGCTGGGTGGCTGGAAAATGGCAGCTGCTGGACAGGCGCCCAGCTCTGAAAGCAGTGCCACAAGCAGCAGCAGCACAGAAGTAAGGGTGGCATGGTATAGTGTATTGCCTGTAAGTTCATTCCTTTTGTTCTTTTTGGACTTGAATGTGGGGAGGTTGACCCTGTGTAATCCTTGCTGAAAATCCTTAGTGACTGAATTCTGGGACTCCAGGTGCTTTTCTATGGGAGTTGGGGTTTTTAGGCACTAGGAGAAGGGCAGAGAAATAAACTCTAGCCCACTCAAAGGTTACTCATGTATTGATTTGAGGGAGTGGGATTCAGATAAAAGGTTCCAGCTCTGGTCCCACATTTAGGAAGAACCAACAAGTATAAATGGTAGAACCTCAGTGTGATCAGAGATAGGCCAGTGCAGGGAGTTTTGAAAACCCACCTGATATCTTTGCATTGCCTGACAGAAACTTCAGAGTGATTTTCAAGTATGTTGTCAGCTTGTGTTCTAGGCTTTCCTTAACTGAGCAATTTGTTAACACCTTACCGAAGGGCACATCTTGGACTATATACCAGTCCCAAAATCCTGGGACTGGCACAAAGGAACTGTGTAGGGGTCAGGATGAAGACGACTTTTCTTAGGCCAGTAGAGCAGCTCTGTAGTCATTAGGCCTCAGTCTCACAACTGCTATGCTCCTCTTCTATTTGAGTGAACGGCCATTGCTTTTGCTTGAACCACTGGTCCAAGCTCAGCCCTTCTGTGGCAAATGTTCATGGTGCTCTCATAGAGTTAGGCTTTGTGGGGCACATAAAAACAGAGGGGCCAACTCCTGAACAAGTGCCTAGCATACTTCCTTCCCTACCCACCCGTATGCAGTGCAATCACCCCAGTTCCACTGTGACTAGAGTTATCCCAGCATGCTGAAGTTAAGGCAGGATTTGACCCAAAGGCCCAAATGAAAATGAACACCAGCACTTTCTGCACCAATGAAGCCCATAAATGCCATGAACACTGAAAAACTGATTGCAAATTGATTGTTCAGAGGTTCTACCACACTCCAGAGGACTGCATCAGAGAAGATCTAAAATTCTTATCTCCAGAATTTCTACAATTAGTTTAAAGATTAGAGAGTTTTCCTCATACATATCCTCCTAACTGAAACCATTTGCAGATTAAATTCATGTATCAGACATTCCCTCTGTGAAATATTTTTCAGGGCCCTTTTGTTGAATTTAGGCCTTAGTCAACTTTATTATGATATGAATATTTTATAGTATTTTATAATTTTACCTTAGTTTTCTTTTCTACAATCTTTGAACTTTTTGTACACACTGCATTAGGATTACCAGAAAGAATGGGGTAAAAGCAAACTGCATGGAATTAAATCATGTTAATATGCATCTTAAGAAAAACAGGGAAAAAGTTCCATAGAAAACATATTTCCAAAATTGAGCAGGTAATAGGGATATACTCTGAAACTGTGTCCCTATTTTTCATCAGGTTTTCTTCCTTGTTCCAAATTCTTCATCAGCCACTGGGTTTTGAAAATTTCTTTCCAGAACAAGTCATTTGTTTGTTTGTTTGTTGTTCACATATGTAAGTGTCCATGTTCCATCTGGCTGCAGAAACAGCTCTAGTTAATATGCCTAATTAATTAATCTCCGAATCTAACCACAACCAAGGACGGCAAAAGCAGCCATAGGACTATATCTTTTCCAAACCACATTTTTGGAATTTCTGCTGTTGGTACTCTCAGAGAGGGGTTATCTACATATAGGGTGTGTTTCTACCAGGGTGTGATTTCTAAAGCGCACTAACATGTTGCGCGTTGATTGGTCCATGTGGACATTGCTTTTGTGCTTTAATGTAGTGCTGTTTGAAACAGCACCATGTTAAAGCGCACTATGGAATCTTTAGTAGACACCAGCAGGGTGTTCAAAGACCAATTAAGTTGCAATACATTTGTGCACTTTAGAAATCACACCCCCATAGAGCACATTACCCCACTGTGTAGATAAACCCTAAGCTATACTAATGCAAATTACACAATTAATGGATCAGGCATGAGAGTACTGTTGCAAAAAAGGCATGGTCTGTGTCTTTACCAAATAAAGGTCATGGGATTGCTATAGAAATGACCCAAGTGGGCACTTCTAACTTATTCAATAAGAGTCCACTCAAATTCCATCTGTGAACATTTGGTCAATCCTTTTATGGAGAAAAGTGTATTTCTCCAAGTTCATATTAATTTTTGTGCACATCTGTGCACTCACCTAATCCATACCCACATGTCATATTAATTAAAATTAAAAGAACAAGTCAAATCTTTGAGAATTTTTAATTGCAATAAAGCATGTAGGATATAAATGGCTTTTTATCTACAAAAGTAGCTTTTTTGGATTTTTTTCCCTACTTACTTGATTTCAAGTGCAAAATATTCAGACTGATTAGCCACAGAGTTCTTCCCTAGTAGTTTGCATTCTCCTGTTGGATACAGAACAATAAGCATAGCTGTGATTGAAGTTTTTGTGGAATATGAATTCAAGATGGTAGCACTCAACAGGGCATAAGTGTGATAAGATATTTGAGTGTACATGTCTGAAGTTTACTCTAACAGCAACAAGTAAATTACCATTTTCTAGTTATTAATATGATCCTGGCTGCATACGGTCAACATCTTTATAACAAAAAATTGCAATGACTTTAAATAAAAAATGTGGCACACACTTAATTTACATTTTAAGAATAGCGTATTAATAGGAAGGAAGAAGAGGAAGATGACAACTAGAAATGTCAACTGGTTTAATCATACTTAATATGAAAAGATTGCTATAACTTTAAGAATCCAGCTTAGCTGACTTTGGAGCTTAGGTTTTTATTTTTCTACTTTATAGCATGCTTCAAAACTACTTGGACAAATACAAAACAAGAATTACAGTGCACCATAAGTTATTTTAATATCCTGTAGTGGTGTATACTTCCAATGAAATCCCAAGACTATTATTAAGGTTCTGTGTTTGTGTGAAAATGTCAAGTTGTTTCGAGTGACTACATACTCTAAATTATATATAACTGTTACTTTATAGCTAATAGGCACTAAAATTACTTTAAAACAGAAATGTAAAGTTATATTTTCATCCTTTTTGACAGATAATAAAGCTTATTTATGAGATACATTTTCTCAAGTATTAAAATATATAATGTTTACAAAAAGATTAAACATATGATACTTGATATTTAAGCAAGAAACTGAGCCATCATGAAGATATTTGCCTGAATAGTTATATCCAGTGTAAAGGCGGATAGATGTTAACTCAATAATTTCACTCCGGAAAGTCATTTGTTAAAATGGTAAAACATAAAAAAAAGGTTGTGTCTCAAAATAAGATTTAGGAGGTGTTTTTCTTTCCCTGCCTGTCATTAAACTGTAGATCTGAAATCCTTGTATATACTTTTAGATAAAATGATGACACATGATATACTGTGTCTCTTTATTTTAAATTGTATCCACTAAGACATGTTGCTTAATTGCTTTGTTGTTCCCTGCCTGAGAAGAAAAAAAAAATTATATCCTTGTATAAGCACAATGGAATGGGACATCAGCACAAGAGTAATTTCTTCTCTTGTAAACTCCAGTTAGGGTAGAGGATTTATGAAAAGGGAGATTATTGTTGGCATGACATATACGTAAGTGTACACAACATCACTAACCCACCAATTATTCATAGTCTAAAATAAAAAGGTTTCACATGCAAATTATCTTTCTTTATTCCTGCCAAGCACTTAGTAAATAAAAACATATAAACACCTGGATCTATCTTGTTATCTGAGAAGTGTGAGAGAGATCAGAAAACTCTAGTGCAAATGAACCACAGTTTAGAAGGCAACCTTCATAGAAGGTTACAGAGTGTATATTCTATAGTTACAGTAGGAGTTAATTGCCATGCTGAAGCAAACCCTGTACTGTGTTTAGGATTACCTCTTCAGTTGAGGGTCTGTGACTATCTTTATGCGTCTTAGTTCTACTGCTCTGCTATAGAATATTATACCAAAGCATGAACAAAAGAAAATTACCCTGAAGCAATGGAGTGCCACAGCGCATTGTCGCTATTAATCTTTTAGTAATGGCAATGCTAATTTGACATGATGCATAGTAATTTATTAATAGAAACACGAAGTCCAAAACTTAAAATATTCTATGTGCGAATGGATGAAACTGGAAATTGGTAATGGGTTACTAACCCTTTCTGGGGTCACAGGTTCAGTTTCAGCCCAGATCAATAATGACAGCACACCATGATCATATATGAAATAAGACAATGGCATCAGAAAATGAAACAAAATAAATAACCCCACCACAACTGAAAACCTTGCTGACAGTCTGAATGCAGACATTAAGGCTTGAATGGGCATAGACACTGCATTACTCTGTTAGCTACATTGGCCTGTCCAGGAGAGGAAGTATACATTGCTTCATCCCCTGCTCTTTCTATCTTATGGCTACACTAAAAGAAGTCTGGCTCAAAGGTAGACAGCCCTTTACCTGACATGAGCCCTGTAGCCCTAAACCTGCACACACTTATCTATATTTGTAACATAACACATGAATAGTCCCATGTGCATAATTTTTTTCAGGATCAAGGCATGCATGTGTTTACTTTAAAATTATACATATATTTGATTTCTTCTTTCTCTGCTCTTTTAAAATCTTCCCTCCCTTTTTAATCCAGGGCTTAGCCCTTTTCTTGTAGAAAGACAAAGTTTACACTTAGGTTCTTAAGTGCTACTACCATTACTTGTCTGGTCAGCAGGGGATGCTCCTGTGCTGGAAGGCTGAGTCCTTTCTGGGAAACTGAACATGTCACCACCTCTGTGAGGCACCTAGCTTCTGCCTGCCTAGGGCATGGGGTCCAGAGTCTGTTCTCAAGCATTTGTCTCTGCATGAGAGCACAGCAGGTTGCTAGTGTGCAACTAAACTAGCTACAAAATGTTTAGCTGTGCTTATAAAAAGACTAATCTGTGTTCACATCATATAGGCTTTGTTCCTTATCCTGAGCCATCATTAACTATTAATCCAGAGTGGGTTTTTTTTCAATTGTCTGTTCTATTTTTGTTTGTTTACAGAAAACAGTAACCCATTCTGGATTGAACAGAGTACTAGAAAGGCAGAGATATTTTTAAACACTTTTATATACACATTAACAGATTAATAAAAAGCAATAGGGAGAAAGGGAAGATGTATTTCTCATTGAACTTTAACAGAAAACCACTATAGACCTTTATGATTTGTTACTGAGGCAGCAACAGATAAACCTGGGGAAGTCTTAAATTCTACCTGCCTGATTAATGTCAAGGTTAGGTTCGATCTACACTGGTTGCACACATGAATTTCATGTTCTAAAACCTTAGAAGGAGCTGGTGTAACATGAGCCATTATTTATTGGATATAATGACCATTAGCCAAGGTAAAACATGGTATTATGCATTAATAACATCATGTTATCTTGGGGAAATGAGGCTATTAATGCAGGTCACCTGCACTATAGCTCAGACTGTATTCAGGTGGAGGCCATCAAAACTTCGGCTTAACCTTGAAACAAGTAGAATTCAAAGCCTGCCTTATCAATTAAGGAAAAATGTTTGAAGGTCTTCTTTTCCCCATTGTCCTTTCAGAGTAATTTCACCTTTTCCCTTTTTTCATTTTGCTCAAATTTATTTTCATTCTTTTTTCTTCAAAAACGCTAGTCATTGGCTCTGTTAGTTATGGGTATTGGAACAATTTAACACACTTTTCAATAAGAACTTCCATTCACGTACTGCTTCAGCCATGAACCACTGACAAAGGGACAGATCATATTTTTATCTCATTTACATTGGTGTAAATCAGTAGTTACTCCATTTGTAGGCAGATAGATACCCCTCCTCCCCGCCCGTGTAAAAATAAGATCAGGATCTTGTTCAAAGCATATAATCACAATTGCTGCATTTACTTTGTTTTGAAAAAACTGTGGCTCTCAAAAAAGTGTTGTATCATTTGCAATAACTCTTTACAAGTTTAGTACTGTTTGTAGGATTTTAAATAAAAACAAAAACATTTTTCTACCTCTATTTATATTCCCTAATCACCCTATTATCTAGGGGCCAAATACAGGATTTTTTAAGCTTCCTCAAAGATATAATAAGGTCCTTTTTGTCAGCTCCATCCTCAAGATTGGGGCAGGCTGATTTATACTTTTGTTGTCATTATTCCTGTATCTTTAAAAGAAACTTTCATAATCTTTGCCTTCTTTTTAACTTTAAGCACTGGAGGCCTTGGTAATCTTATATCATTTATATTAAGACACAATATTACCTGACTTTCCTAAATTCCTTCTTCCCTTTTGTTGTTCTGATTTATCTTACAACCATACTCTCACTAGACAATGATTTAAAAAAAAAAGGAGTTTTCTTTTGTCATGTGTAGGAAATGTGATTCATTCATTATCTTTCACAGGCCTTCAGACCACCAGACATCTGTGCAATGTCTGGCTGCAGTAAAAAACAAAAACCAAAAAAACAGCTAAACAAATATATATATGTAAGGATTATAAATCAGCAGAAGTTATTCTGGCAGTACTTTAAGTAGGAATATATTTGAATTATCGTGCGCAATTCTGGTCACTATATTATAAGAAGGACATTGCTGAGATTGAAAAGGTGCAGTGGAGGGCAACCAACATGATTAAGGATTGGTGGATAAGAACAAAGAAGACATATTAGCCAGATTCAGCCTGTGTTACTTGAAGGCCCCATCCTGTAAGATATTGGCTGGCTTCTGCAAGCATGTTCAACTTCTGTTCCCATTTGCTGAAAGTGGAGGGCCTTCAGCACCTGCACAGCAGGCACTCAGCACCATCGGGATCAGGCTGTAAAAATGGCAGCTAAAGGGTATACAACTTGAAAAGAAAGAAATGGATTGATAGCAATAAGTTGTTGAAGTGAAAATAATTCAGAAACTTAAGAAATCAAGCCAAACTGGAAATTACCTATCCATTCATGTACTGAATTTAAGATTAGAAGAGTGCAAACAATGTTGCACATAAGTATTGCTAAGAGCAAAATATTAGAAAGTTCACTTTTTTTTAATGCCTTTTACCGTTAGGAAAAATTCAAAGCTAGGTTTGCATCTGCAAAACTACTTTTTTCTTTGGAAAAAAACTAAATTTGTGCACGAGAGTGGAGCAGGACTTGAAGATCAATGGGTAAATTTTGTTTCCTGCAATACAAGTTCTTGATCCAACTGTTACACATGCAGCAACAGCATTGGCTGGGGGAGGGAAGGAGAAGAGAAAAAGAGAAGTTATGTGGAAAAGTAGAACAATCAAAAGCAATAGTGTATTAAAAACTCCTAGAAAAATAAGCAATAATTCCCAGAATTAGATGTAATTATTAGTTTGTTGTTTAGAATTTTCATTTATGCATTACAGAGAAGAAAATTATTTTTTGAGGGAAGGAGGTATTGATCTGTTATTTAGATGAATACAAAATGGCAGACAAGGAGAGCATAGTCAAATTAAAAAGAGTGGAGGAGGAAAGAAATACCCCTGCTAAGCAAGCCTCGTAAATTCTTCTGTACAAGAGCAAGAGGGTCAGAATTAAATCTAAATGGAGCACTTTTTGATAATTTTTGCACTAGCCATGCTGGGGTAAACATTTGGGTCCAGAATAAAGGCTTAGAATGGTCTCTCTGGTAACTAAGGATAGAATGTAAATAAGTGGGAGGGATGTGCAATTTTTTTTCCTTCTCACAATAAGATTTATAATTATTTTTTATTTTGTTTTGGAAAACTAATGGCATGGAAAGGATGGAAGAGTAGTTGTTCCAGATTGATGTGCTGATTCGGGAGAGCACTTCAGCACCTGTTTATCCAAAACACTTGCTTACATGTTACACATTGCTGTTCAGTATAATTCATGATACAGAAATTATTCAAATTTACCCTACTTCAGGCTGGCCTGGCTCAGCGTCTAACCAGTCGATACTACTGTTACCAAGGAGGTAATCTTCATCTTAAATCTGTCCTTTGAGTCAGTATCAGCTTGGAACACTATGGATATAGAGGGCTTAGATTCTGAGGAAGATAGGGATACACTGATATTCACTAACCAAAACAGAGTCAGCAATGAGAGGCATGTGTAGAGCAAAAGGTGAGGCAACATTATAGGAACAAACAAAAGCCTTTCAAAAGGCACAAGTCTAATCTAGGCCTTGGCCAATTCATATATTTTCCGCCCTTCGTGAAGATTGTACCGCGTTTTAGAGGCCAAATAACAGCAGCATCTGGCCAGTGAGACTTGAAGCTTAAGAGATTTTGAGAAACAACAGAAAATAAAAGTACTCTATATATTTTTCAAGTGCTAAATTATATTATGGTTGAGAATGGACTTCAATTTGGGCAGTCCAGAGATCTTTATGTACCAGTCTTCCTACCTGTTCAGAGCTTTGAACCTTGGAAGGAAATGTCTAAAGTGAGCTATAATTTTCAAGGGAAATTAACTATATTTTGAATGCAGCTTTATTTTCAATGATTTTATATTTATAGTAAGACATAAAACAAGCTAAAGCATTTAATTTTAGCCCCATAGCTTTAAATGTAATGTATGCTTCGTTATTAGGAAGGACTTAACTTTTCAGTGAGATGTGTAAGGAATTTTCTTAACAACTATCAGCGCTAAGCCGCTTAATCCTTGGACACCCAGAAGAGATGCTAAAATGTTTACTAGGAATTAGGGATGAGTGATCCTGTTAGGAGAAAATAAGAACAGTCTTCTTCCCCAAAATTTGAACTGAAACTCTAAAAAAGTTTGGATAGCTGTGTTTCCCCCATTATTTTTCATTCTCATGGCCTTAAGCACTTTCTGGATTGGGCCAGAACTGAAAGGAGAATTGGTGAGTCATGGTTAAATGTCTGTTTTAGAGAAATTCCAGCTCAACTGGAAGCAAAATTACCAGAAATATCCCAAGCAACCTGAGAGCTCCAACTGCATTTTTCAGGCCCAAGAGTGTCTCACAAGGTTAGGATGAGATTCCAAACCAGCCTTGAGGTTCACTCATTAGTGTGGCCCAGTTCCTGTGCCCACTTATATGAACACGCTAGGACTTGAAGCAGCTCCATAGCTATGGGTTTGCTGGATAGGGGACCAAAGCAGTGGAGAACGTTCACATGGGAACAATGAACTCCCCTCCTTGTGGCTAGGGTGACCACATGTCCTGATTTTATAGGGACAGTCCTGATATTTGGGGCTTTTTTTTAATATGGGCTCCTATTACCCCCCACCCCCGTCCCGATTTTTCACACTTGCTGTCTGATCACCCTACTTGTGGCAAAAATTATTGCAGGGGGAAAGGGAAGTGAATCTATGTAGAGCAGGAGCTGGTTCTTGCACAGTGCAGATCCTGACTATGCCACCAAATTAATTAGGAAGGTGCACAGTGGGTGAATTCTCCGCTCTATAGGATGTGATAGCAATCACAGATGAACTATGCAGGTGCCTGGAAGTAAGGGTTCCATCCCCCAACTCCTACATAGTTCCCATGAACAAAGTAATTTGACTTGGGTTTTGCTCAGAGTATGAGGATTTAGGCCTAATAGCAGAGTTTCCAGGTATCCTGGTGGTTGAGACTTTTGGACAGTTAAAAAAAAAAAAAAAACTATCGCAGAGTAAAGTAAAGCAAAGCAGGAGTGATCCCACATGATATTTAGAAACAAAATAATACTTAGACTACACTGGTTAACATATAGCATACGCTAACCATATTTGGCAAATGCGTTTACTTTCATGAAGTTTCATCAGGGATGAATTTAGCCTGCCTTGTCTTAAGCAACTAAAATAAACATGGTACTCAATCTTTAACTTTCAAGTTAAGTACATTTCAGCTCAGACACTCCAGTTGCCCGAGCAAATGGATTTATTCTCTGATGTCATTTTTCTCTTGTCATTTTGGTATTTGATTGCAGCATATTTAAAATGTTGGTTGCAATCATAACAGTGTGGTGTTTAAAATGCATTCGATTCACACGTTGTCCTTGTGGAGGATGGTTATTTGTCTCTGTCCTCTGAGGAAGAACATGGTATGATGAGCAAAATCTGGTGTAATAAAGAAGAATGATGTGCAAAACCCCACAGAAAGAATGCATCTTTATTCCCTACATTAAATATGTTTGGGTGTGTAGATATCTATTTGATATAGTTCAAGTAAACTATTACACAAATAAAGGTATGCGTGCTATTGCGTCCTGCAAACTGTACAAATACAGCCAAACCTTCTCCTATGAATAATTGATAAAGGATTAAAACTGTTAAAAGCATATATTTTCCATGCACCAAGGGCATTTGTCTAATAGTTTTCTACTGTGATAAACGAGGTACATCTCCTGGTTTGTAGTTCCTGGAGAGGTTTTTAAAATGTTTAATATTAGAGTAACATGTTTTAATCATTATACTATTATTATAAGCATTTATAATAAAGCAACCATCACCACAGTACCTGGGTTCACTCTGGTTACGTTTCTTGAGAGTACGGAGTAAAATACTCCATGACCATATTTAATGTGATAGTGTTAAGGATTGAGGTGGTAAAATGCTCTTTTGAAGGACAGAGACAGAGGTAGTAAGCTAGGCAAGATACTATTCATAAGCTAGAATAGCTATTCAGTTACGTACATTTGTGCATAATACTTCAATAAGGCCATATTTTAAAACTTTTAATGATTCTTTTCCAAACAAACTCATAAGAATACAATCAGTCTGGCATTTGGCATTTATTTAAAAAAAAAATGTCTGAATTGCATAAGAAAATCTATGATGAAACCAGTCTGATTAGTGGCTACCTTAGTGCAACAAAAGCAAAGTAGTAAAACCAAAGATGAAAGAAATATCCTTCATAGAAAGACAACAGGCCAAATGCTGCTACTCTTATTCATACAAGAACTAGTCTGGTTGAAGTCAGTTAGTTACTTGAATGAGTTAAGGAGCAGGAAGAAGCTAACAGCAAATTTCTGCTCTCATTTATTGCAGGGATTTCAGTTCTGATACTCTGTTCTCCTTACATGCACTGAAATTCCATTGACATTGTACATTTTAGACCAACTAGTAACAATAGTAAAAAGTAAAAAAGTTGCAGCTAACGAACAGGTGGCCTCCTAATAATAAATGTTAATGTGAATTATTTGACCACAAACCGACAGAACCAATTGCTCACAATAGACCAGTGATTTCATTGAATATCACTTCAGATCTTGTATTACTTAAGCAATTCACACTTGTCACCTCCACTGTAGATCATACCTAGGATACTATTTTATTTAAAATCACCTTATAATTCAAAGGGCACCAAGCATCCAGACAGAGACAGACAAGGATGGATTGTTACAAGAGCTCACAGAGACCAATGTTATTGCCCAAAGTAATATCAGTTTTGCAAAATAAGGATAATGCACCTAATCTGGAAGCAGTCTGAAAAAGTGAGAAGCTAACACAGTTTGGTGGGGGTACTTGATAGTGGCTTAAAAAATCCTTAAAAATATTTGAAATTCACATGGAGGTATAATTTTAAATCTATTCATGAAAACAATAGTTGTGCTGCATCGAGCTGTAAGGATAGTTTCAGGAAAATTATCATGTCTTGTGGCTTTTGGCCTAGAGAAACTTCCAAGCATTCTACAGGAAAGATACTCATGAAGCATGACATAAAAGAAAGAAGCACCAGATTAGAATCACCTGACAGACAGCTGCAGAGGGATGTGATATTAGCTGTGAAGGTGTCAGTTATTTTCCTTCCTTGGTGATGAAGAAAAATGTGACACTGCACCCCATATTCTTCACAGTGACATTATGATGATATGATTATAGCATAATTATGAAGAATGTTATGCAAGATGGGTCATGTGAGATGTCATTGGAAAAGTTATGATTTGCTGAATATGATTATCCTATTTGTATGCATGTATCATTTTTGTTTCTAAAGCTAGGAATATTGACTATGTATCTGGATTTTAATCGTGCTTATTCTGGGTGACACCCACAACTACCCTTTCTGGTACAACAATGAAGAAGCCAGACAGTGCTGATGGACCACCAGCAAAGACAATGGACCTTGGATGAACTTAACCTTCCTGTGAACATTCCAGACAGCCTGTAAGTAATGGCTGCTATGAGTCAGCAAGGAATGCAAGGGCTTGTAACCAGGCCACATGACTCTGGACTCCATCTTGGGATGTCAGTGTTTTTCCACAAACTGAGTTTGGGACAAAAGAGTTTCTGCCATATGCTAAAGCTATATAAGGCAGGGAGTGACATCATCTGTGGTTCTTCACTCCCCGCACAAGACTCCTAAAAACACCTAAGGAACAGAGATGGAACTGGGGAAGTGCTGGACCCAAGCTAAAGGGATTTCTAGCCTGTGTATGAAAAAAAGGGGATTCCAAGCTGCAAAGCAAGTGTAGCTTGTGCCTTAAGAATCTGCAGCCTGCTTGTATTATCAGTCAGGGTGAGAGATTGTTAATTCAAATCCTATCTTTCTAGTATGTTAAACTTTGTTTGGTTTTTGTTTATTTACTAGGTAATCTGCTTTGATCTGTTTGATATCACTTAAAATCTATCTTTTTGTAATTAATAAACTTATTTTATGTTTTAATCTAAATCAGTAAGTTTGGAATGATTTGCTTGGGAATCTTAGCTCAGGGGACTATTGCATTTCCTCTCCACATTGAGGGAAGGGCGAACTCTGTGAGCTTATGCTGTATTGTACCCTGTGCAGTGCAAGATGGTATAATTTTGGGTTTATACTCCAGTGAGGGGGGCGGGGGTCCTAGGTTGGGAAGCTGGAGGTTATTTTGTCTGTAGCCACTCTACTGTTGGTTCAAGCAGTGGCTAGTCAGAGAGTCTGTATATAACTGCAGCTGGGTGTGTCCCTACCTGTGTGAATGCTGAAGGAAGGGTAGGACCGGGAGTGGGTCTGCAGCTTGTCACAGCAGCACAGTGTGAAAGGGAGCCCAGGCTGGTGGGTCAGAAGGCTCAGTGGTACCCCAGTTCCAGGTGGCACCCCAGGGAGAACCCGTCACAAAAGAAAAATGACTTCCTTGAACTATTGACAGATATCACTGAGCTTCTTGGATAAAATCACAGGAGCTCTAAGCTCCAGCTACTGAGTGATAGCTATGGGCCTGACTAACCAGCAGAATATCCATGGGAGGTAATCAAGCAGAAGAAACGCTCATGATTACATTCATGGTATTTCTTCCACATTCTTCCTTAGGGGTGAGGGGGTTTTTCTCCTCACAAAAGAACCTTGTGAGCCCCCTGAGATCTCATTTTTGGAGGCACAGAGCCCTCCATGCAATGGCTTTTGTACCCACTCTTGGTCCCTCATCCAAACCACCAAGCAGAGTGGCTCCATTGGAAGTATTCTGCAGATCTTCTCCAGCTGCTAGCTGCTCCTGTGACACCCTTAGTGGAGTAGAGATCTTCAGGACAAAGGGAATGCCAATAAAAAGTTTACAGTGTCAGTCTGTACTTATTTTTAGATGATTTACTGCTGGGTCCCCCCATAATTCCGAACATCCTGCCCTAAACTCCATGCATAGATCCCCGGTGGATCAGAGGAAAGGAGAAACAGTGCTGTTGATGTGTCTGTTCCTAGCCTTTCCACCTGGGCAGAGGGTCCCTTCCATGTAGAGTCAAGTTACAATGACACCATAGACAAAACACTATAACCAATCAAGCAAAGAGAGAGAAAGTTCACTCAGGAGGAAAGAAAAATGTAATGAAAAGAAATAAAAAGGGTAGACAGAACCTAAAGGACTCACATAAGGAAGAGTTTGCTGAAAGGGCTGAATTTTTGCTCAAAAGAAGATCATCAATGTCATAGCTCTCTAATTATTAAAAAATAAATATCCTTACCTTCTTAAACCTTAGCTCTCATTTACTAAAACTAAACAATTTTTAAAGGTTTATTTACTTTTCAGTGGGGCTGGTCAGAGGACGACAATTCTGTTTCATGGCAACCCTCAGGGTTTTGAAATTTGTTTTCATTATGCATTGGAACAAAACCAAAACCTTTCAAATGTTTTCACAAAAATGGAATTGTTTCAAAATGTTCATTTTTAGATCAAAACTTGATCTTTTAATTCAGACAGAAGTGGGGGGGAGTAAAGTGGAGGAGACAGGTTCAAGTCCCTATTTTGCCAGATTCAGAGGAAAGTTTTCAATGCCAGATTATTCCAAATCAGGCAGAGCAGAGACTTGAACCTAACCAGTCTACAGAGCAGGAGAGAAAGTCGCTTTCTCATAACAACTTTGTTGAATCTCATTCGTTTCAGCATATTGACAAACCAGCATATTTTGGCAGAATTTCATTTAGCCAAAAGTGATCCGAAAAACTCTACTTTTTACCATTTTGGCTATTTGTTTACACTCTGCACATTTCACCCAACTTGGGCAATGAAAACAGACTGGCCACTGCCATTTTCACTTCCAGCAAGTTTTCCTTTCCATTTCTGTACTAGCATGATAATGTTGCCATCCTGGGATCACAACACTGCAGAAGAGTGGCTGCATAAAAAGAAAGCTTTAACTGAAATACTTTAGAAAAACAGACCTGAAAAGATTCAAATTTTCTTAAGAAGGGCCAGGACTCTTACTCCCCTGAAGTAATACCTCACTTCCTGATTAATCCAATCAAACTCAGTGGGACTATTTATATAGTAAGGTACTACGCAATAAATGAGATTGTGAATCTAGTTATGCTACAGAGCAGGTAAGTTTCATAGACTCATAGACTTTAAGGTCAGAAGGGACCATTATGATCATCTGGTCTGACCCCCTGCATGCTGCAGGCCACAAAACCGTCCCTACCTCTTCCCTTGATAGGGGGCATAAGGAGCCACCACATTCCCTTTGTGGGCTGTTTTTGCAGGCAGCAGTGTGTGGGGGGGGTGAGGGACAGCAGCCACAGGTCGGTGAGAATAGATAAAACATCAGCAAGCACAGTTGAGCTGGTACAGAGGAGGAAGCAAACTAGCAGGAAAACGGCAGGACCAGTGTACTTCCCCACATAAAGCAAGAGAGATGCAGGGACCAATATGTGTCACAGCTCAGTCCCTGCTCTTTGGGCATCTCAAATACATGCTACCCCATACTTGGGCAGACTGTAACATGTGTATGATGGCAAAATTGTGCCCTTAGCAGTGCTTATTACTGCAACAGCTTACGTGCTCGGTACAAAATTTTATATACGTATTGAACATAAGAGTACCCACACTGGGCAGTTTTAGAGACTCTCTGCTGCATAGCCACCTTATATATATATTGTGTGTGTGTGTGTGTGTGTGTGTGTGTGTGTGTGTGTGTGTGTGTGTGTGTGTGTGTGTGTGTGTGTGTGTGTAACCACATTAGCATTTCCAGGAGTAATAAAACAAAAACTGACAAACAAATCTAGCCATAAAACAAAAGCTAACCAAAGCTAAACCAAATAAATAACTCTTGCAACATATTCTGAACCTTGCTAGAGACAGGCTCTGGTGGACCGCTAAGGGAAGTGAATTCCAGAAGCAGGGGCACTCAACTGAGAAAGCCCTGCCACTGCCCCTGGAGATTTCAAACTGAGAACTAACAGCAAGAGCCTCCCAGCCAATTTTAACTGCGATGACAAAGTACAGAGAGGGAGGCGTTCTTTTAGGTGACAGAGTCCCAGACCATTAAGGGCTCCAGCAACACACTGAATTGCACACAAAAGCACACAGAAGCCAGCACAGAGAACTGATCACAGGATATATGTGTTGATGCACAAGAGTCAGGCAGTTGTTTGCTAGAAACCCTATCCCTCCTCTTGCACTCCTGTATCTGGACCATCGAGAAAGTGAGTGGAAATTTCAGGCTTTGTGATCCAATAGGCTCCCAATGGGCAAGAGGGTGGGGGGAGTGAGGGCAGTGCTGCATACTTCCCCTAAGTAGCAGAGCCACTGCTTCAGAGTGAGTTCCCCAGTAGCCTTGAGGAATTCTAGCTTACTCAGTCACAGGGCCGGCGCTTCCATTTAGGCAACCTAGGCGGTAACCTAGGGCACCAGGATTTGGGGGGGCAGCATTTTGCCACCCTCGGCGGCAATTTGGCGGCGGGGGGTCCTTCCGCGCTCTGGGTCTTCGGCCGCAATTCTGCGGCGGGTCCTTCACTCGCCCAGGGACCCGCTGCCGAAGTGCTCCGAAGACCGGGAGCGCGGAAGGACCCCCCCACCGCAGAATTGACGACGACGACCGGGAGTGCGGAAGGACCCCTGCCTAGGGCGCCAAAAACCCTGGCGCCGCTCCTGCTCAGTCAGAATCACTACAGGGGACTTTTGCTCCAACCTGGCCTCTTTGCACCTTCTCCACCTGCTGAAAATAGAATCTAGCTTGAATTTTTGGACCTACACTAAGCAGGCAGTGTCCCTTTAAAAATATCAGAATCTGCCTCCCTTTAAGAATGAATAAATAAATAGATAAATAAAACCCCAAGGCCTCTGAAATACAAATCTGCTTGTTGTACCAAAGTCATCCAACATTCCTAAAAGAGAGCTAATTTTTGTAGCATCTTTTGCTTTCAAAGCTACCTGACTAAATGCAGAAAATTGGGTCCTCCCACAGGGCCTACCTCCTCCCTGTGATGCACATAGCCTGCAGCTAACATGCAAGTAGGACAGAAGCACAACTTGAAAATACTAAAGCATACGGACTACACTATGAAAGACAAAGAACCATGGCTATTTGACATGCAAAAACCAGCTCCTCGTAGCCATGTTGTGTCTGTATATATTAGGGCTACCCTACAACTATTCATTAGTAATAACAAAAATAACTTGTAAATATAACTATAAAAAACCTACAGTGGTATTAATATGTATGCATGAAAATTGAATGACCTTAACTACTGTATATTTCAAATACCACAGAAAAGTGAAACGCATTATAGTATTTCATTTTCTATTGGTTTTTCTTTTAACTGTTCGTACAAATATATATGACAGGAGACTTATGAAACTATGTTTGTCCACAATATAAAACTGCAATTGCTTCTCCCCACTGCATTACATAATCACTTTGTGCAAGATGAATTGTAAAAAAATAATAATAATAAAATAAAATAAATAAAAATACCTTAGTACAAAATATATGCAGAATTTATTTTCCATTGAAGGTCTATAGGACTACCTCTTAAGCCTGGATATGAAAAAAATTGCCCTTTTCACAGCTGATAAAATACAAATTAATCCTTAGAGGATTTAATATGTGCCTATTTATTACCTACAAGTATGAAAGTACTGCTGCAATTAATATATTCTGCACTACTGTATGTGCGAGTCCATAGCATTGTCTTTGAAACAAGAAATATATGCAAAACTATTTTAATAAAGTAATTTTTTCGCTACTGTAGGTGTGACAAAATGCCTTTAGAAGGTCGAAAATCCCAGTGTTTCTCTATAGTTACATTACTGCTGCTAGAAACAGCATGAATTCTAAAGCTTCGAGTTAAGTTGTCTTAAGGGTATGAAGTAATGTCATTTGTATGCAACTGCAACTTAGCTTTATTATGAGAAATGCAAACATTTTAAAAATTAAAGAAATATTTTTCTTTCTTTGTAGATTAATCTATTTATTTACCCTCCAATGGTTCTTTTTATAAGCTACAGTTTCATTATTTGTATGTGCTGCTAAAGTTAACTCTTAGAATGCTAGTGTTTACCAGATTGCCAGTCAAACAAATGATCACCTGGTTGAACAAATATGTCTGTATCTTCCAATAGTTTAAGAATTGTTATGTTAGAAATGTGTGACTGTGTTTGCAGAAAAAGTAATCCTTTCTTAGGCACCTACAAGAGTCTATTTATGTTGATATCTATTTATAGTTTCCATTTATTTAGCATATTTTGGCCAAATTACAAGGCTGCACACCTTACATAGATGCTAACTTTTAAGTTCAGATTGAAGTGATTGGTGCCACAACATATTTTAGATGGTAACTTTAAATAATTGTTATTGCTCATATATTGTAATAGTAACTTGCTGGCTGATCATTTATCCCCATGGCCTCAAAACTTTAATAGTAGAAACTCCGAGAAATGAAAATTATTCCATTTTATCATTAAATAATGATACCTTAAATTACCATAAACCTCGTTCTTTAAGTTCATGTAATGAGATAGCTTTTATTCATATTTTGTTAAGGATAGAATGTCTGTTTGATAGTCTGCCTTTGTTTATTCATCAGCAAAGTCCATATAATGTACTGTCCTGTCCATGATGTATTTACAGTCTCTGCAGTAGTGTTTATTTAGGGTAAATGAACACCTCTGTGGGACATGAGGATAGCAGCACTTCTGTACTCAGAGTATTACGGTTCCTCTTCTGTCCCATTTCAGTCCATGAAGCTTTTTTGACAGACAGCATGAAAAAAATCTGCATAAGGAAAAGTAACTGACAGCTGGGGTCAGACTCTCTCTGTTTAATGACACTGCCAGTTACACATTTTGAATTGTTTAAATATGAGTCTACAGCTTCAACAATCATCATCTCACTGGTTCCACTTTTCATACCCAACAGCCAGGAAACTGACACGTAATTACACACTTACTGATGGTATCGCCGGTGCCGATAATTAAAACTGCCACGGGAGGATTGCTATTGCTAGTCTACAGCTGGGATGTTGTCAAGAGGTAGAAACTCCAGCAGCTTTTAATGCTATCTTCTTACAGGTGGACCACGGCCGCCAGTGTTGAAGTAATAGAAAGGCCTCAGCACATCATTCACAATGTCTCGCACAAATGAAGAAAATCTATTAACAATCCAATAAGTGAAATACAAACACAATGACCTAAGGGTTAAACTGTCTGGGTGGACTTAGAACTCAGATCTATTATGTATTGTTCTTTTTCCTTTCGGAGGTATTTACAGAAAAAGATCACAAATGTTTCGCCACCTATTGCAGTACATAAGAATCTTATCTGGGTAGTGCTGGAATTGTTGTATAGAAGCAATTATTATTTAATTCTGCTTGATGCCATCCTTTTCAATATATAAATAAAATCAAGAACAAAGAAAGAACAATTCAAAAAACATGAAAACTTTAATAAGCATGAGATTTTGGTAAAAAATAATAGATGCTATTTTGAGGATATTTTTGAATATATGCAATATTCAAATGCTTATCAGCTAACCAGATTGGTGGTCCCAGTAGCAGTGATGACATGCATACCACCAGCTTCCTTTCCCCCACTTTGAATGGGGGTGGAGCGGAGAGGACAAAAGGGCAAGGGGGGAACTGGTGATCCTGCTGATTTACCCTCCCCCTACTTCCTGGTGGGAGGATGGAAGTGGGTTGGCTCTAACAAGGTCTGAGCTCTGAGCCTGGCCCATCCATTCCTGCTTCCATGATTGGGGTCATTTCAAACCACTAATTGGCTGCCACTTGCAGAGGTGGGGGATGGGGAGGGAAGAGGGTTGTTTCTGACACTGCTGGCTTTTGGCCATTTTGGCTTTGTTCCTTTCCCACCCTTATTTAGTAGATGGGATGTCTTTGGATGCCAGGGGCTATGCTGATTGGGGTCTGGAACGGATGCGTTTCCCATATGACAAAAATGTCAAATCACGGTGTGGGGATTTTTTCCACTTTCTATCCAGTAGCTCAAAGGAAAATCCCTCAGAAGGATTTACATTACATGTGTCACAACTCTGACAGGTTTCAGTATGGTGGATGGCTTGAGAAACTGTGTGATATGAGGTCCCTGAAACCCAATGGGCTACTTGGGCATAGATAAGGGGGTGATGTATCCCCTCATCTCCTCTCTCCTATCTCTGGCAAAGATGAGGGGAATGAGTTGCGACTCTGGCTTTCTATAAGGGTCCCCAGGCAGGGCTGAGGTGTAGAGGGGGTTTGTAGAACCTAGGGCCCTTGATGCTCATTCAAATTCCACACTGGAAGACCCCTGAGAGATAGTTCAGGAATAGGTTCCCAGCTGGTTAATAGTTTTATAAAGTTGTGGCCTCCACATTTAAACACCCTCTGGTGTGTGTGTCTCATTTGCTTCCACATCTGCATCAATAACTTGCAGAGAAAAGTAGCTAAGTGTGACCGTACAGCGATAGCATAGACTAGAGAAGGCAATTTAGTCAAACGAAGGGAGCCTAGAACTAGAAGCCAAGTTCAAATCCAGCCTGTGTCACTGATTTGCTGTGTGGCCTAGTATTAAACATGACTGTTTTGCCTCATTTTCCCCATTTGTAAACTGGAGACTAAAATACTAACAATGTCTGATTTTGTGTAAATTAACAAGAATAAAACACAATATTAAATAACTTAAAAGTAATAAAGTGCTACTTAAGTGCTAAGTACTATTATTATTAGCTGACAATCAATGGCAGCTTTCTTATGTGGATTCCATTGCACTTAGTAATAGAAGACTTGGGATGAAATAAGCACCTACCTCCTGACCTATGTCAGGTGGAGGAGGGAGGTACAATTTCAGGCAATGGTGGCTGGATGCACTATGAACTTGATCCAACATCACTGAAATCAGTGGAAACTCCCATTGACTTCAATGGGCTTTGGATCAGGCCTGATGGGTGCACAGCACAGTTAAAAAAATGCCTTCAAGGGTGCTCTGCCCTCCTTCCCCTTACACAGGGCATGCTAGATACAACCTATGGCTCTTTCCTGCATGACAGCAAATGTGGGCAGGAAGCAAGTGGTTTGTTGTGTCCCTACCCTGAGCCCAGCATAATTACCTTGCAGCAGTCATAATTTGTCCCTGGGTCTATATATAAATAACAGAAAAAGTCCAGAAGTCCCAAACAAGAGAGAGAATGCAGAAGAACAAGGGGACATCCTGGACAATCAAGTTCTACTTTGTCACAAATGAATAACTTTAAACATGTTGGATACAAAAGTTAATGCTGCCACAGATACCCGATAGGCCAAAGCTGGATCAGAATGGGCATCATTACAAAGCATAAAATTGACTGGTTTTAAATAATCTATTCATCATATTCGACATATGAGCTTCAATCAACAGTAAGCATTTCTGTCAATGTTTCACCGTTTTTTCTGTAAATATAGAATGGGCTACCATAAGGAGAAATGCTACCTTTGCAGTGCTATCCGAGTTTCTAACACATCTCTGATTATATGCCAGGAAAGAAATGCCCCCTGGTATCTTCTTACAAACAGACATCTTATTTCAAAACTCTAGTGCTACATTGCTGCAGTAATGTCTAAAGACCTTCTGTAATAGTAGTTCTGCCTTTTGGCATTACAAAAACAATTTTCTTCATCTTCCCCGCTGAATACCTAAAGTCCACCCTCTATACCATTGTTGAGTGTGCCGTTGCATGAATAGCAGTAGATATTAGGACTGCAGTTAGGAAAAAAATGGCAGGAGAAAGTTGGCTGTTTAGAAACTGTTTTCTCAGTCAGGAGTATAAACCAACCGTTTTCTCTGTAGGAAACACGGATGTATGCTAACTCTTACAATGTCAACTGTTCAGCTCTTTGTAAGGCTTATTTACTGCCTGGGCCCATATATAAAGTCTGTGTTATAATAAGTGCATGAGCAAAGCACTCTAGTGTGCATTCATGAATGTCATAGGTTTTGCTAGTTCCAGCTGAGGTATAATATCCAGCCAGCCAAACAAAGATTTGTGGAGAAAAGAGACATACGCACATAAATAAAAGTTGTCAGAACAAAGCCATGTATCTGATGTACTACCTTTCTTTTACACTATGCAGGAACTTTCTCAGTATAAAACCCAATCCTGTGAGCAAGCCTCAGAAGATTGTAGATTTTTGCCTTGCAGTTTGGTGACCTATTCAGAGGAAAGGTTAGCATGCATCAAGCCTCATGTTAAACACACTCACTCCCAGGCAGTTCAGCAGCTTTGGCCAGTCCATTAGACCACTCCCTTACCACTCATTAATAGCTCATACCCAGGTATAAGGGGAGATCTTTATCCCCTCACTTCACAGCTCAGATAGGTAGTTTCAAAATCATAGTCTACTCCTGAATGTATTTACTGGGTGTATGGGCTTGTAAAGGAAGAACAGAACAGTTATTTTCCAAAACTTATAGGAATGTCAGAAAAAACAATGTTTTTCTTTCAAAGCTTACTCACGTCACTTCTGCGGGAGGGCTGCAGGATCAAGCCCTAGTATCGTAACCAGAGATGTCCCTGCTTGCCTCACAAATGATCACACATCTCTATGAAGTTATTTCTAATGCCTCCCTGATCAAACTGCCAGTCAGTATGGATAATGATTTTCAAGACCCCTCCCAGATCAAAATTCAGCTTTGTACATTTTGCCCCTAGATTTTGTTTAAATCTTAACTAAATAATACAAGCTTTTTAAGACTTTGGGACTTTTTAAAAAATCTTGAAAATTAGTTTATCTTCTCTTAGCTGATTTTAAAAAAATCATATGTTTTGTCTATTTAATTTGGGAGCTTATAAAATATTTGTACTAAAACCTTTGCTGGGAATTTCTAGCTTTCAGACCACTTTGGGTATTTTTATAAAATCAAGTTAATAAAGAACCCTGAATCATTTAAGTGCAATAAAATATCTTCAACTAAAATTTATGACAAAACTAAGCATAGAATTCTCTGTGATTTGAATACTTGCCAGTGAGTTAGTCACAGGAGTCAGGCTTTTATTAAATAACATTGATGTTAAAGAACTGCAAAATACTGAACTTAAACATATGTACATTTGCTGGTAGACAGTTTCCTGAATTTCTCATTTGCAATTTCTGACTTAATGACGAATAAACAAACACTAAAAAAGTACTAAAATGTTTTAAGGAAGGGTGATATTTAGAAAGAACCAACACTAGTGTTTTTCAATGACGTTTTTAACATTGTAAAGCTCATACTCAAATAACTGAAATGTACTTACAAATACCACCGATGCTGTTTAGATAATATGGACAAAGCCATCAGTTAAAACAAACAAGCAAGAAATGGTCAGAACATGTACATCACAATAAATGCTGATTGAATCATTCATAATATATAATTTTTCCATCAAATTTAATGGGTGAAATATTAGCCCCATTGAAGTCAATGGGAGATGATTTACCATTGACTTCAATGGGGCATGCTTTCTTTGCTGAACAGACACAAGAAAAGTTGCCATTTCATCAAGTAAAGTAATTTTTTTGACAAGCAGTTTTCTACACGTTTTGTTTTAAACTGTCTAGATTGATTAAGTATTTGAGTATTTGATAGTTGGGCTGTGCTGACTACAGTCAGTTACACCTCTAAAGGATAAATGTGGCAGACTGCTTGCGGTACATAAACAATAAGATGCCTGGATGGGTTCACAATATCAGATGGCAAGTACTAAAGCCACGTAATGTTGGAAACAACCAAAATGTTTTCAGATTCTGGGATGATTTAAGGTGGCAAATCCATGAACTCAAACTGATAAACTTCCTAATATTTTAGGGCTTAATCTGGGGGAAATATCCCTTGCCTTCCACTCTGTAGAAGAAGGAGATTCATATGGCATCTGGGTTTCATGAGTACTTTTGCCATACCTGCGAATAAGTTAGATTCATCAGACAGTGCAAAACAGTCAGATATGAGGAATTGAATCATTTGTATGATGGGAGCTAATCCAATTACTCCAGTCCAAGGCTGCCTGATTTTAGGAGACCATAGGGCCTGCCTCTGAGCGCAGCGATCAGTGAGTGCTCTGCTAACTCCACCTACGAGCAGACAGAGCAAGAAAGCATCAAACATTTCCCAGTCCACCAAAAGGAAAATTATCCCCGTGGCATTTTGGTTGACAGGCCCTAACCCTCCTCTCTCTCCCTGGTTCTCCCATCACAACTGCTCAATTTCATGACAATTTCATACACAGAAGCCCACTGCTAATGGTAGAAGGACCCAGCAGACAACCAAGAGGGAGCTAGGGACCCAAATACAAATCTGCTGAGTTGTATGGGTCTAGAATCTGAATTTTCCTGTGTTTCTAGTTTTCAAAACGTGCATTTCCCAGCGAAACCCTCATGGTCAGATTGCTTATTTGGCCACACAGGGCCAAGGGCAACAGACAATAGTAGTCCCTCTGTTCCCTGCACTCTGAGGAGTGCCTGGGCATCTCACTTCTTTTGCCTATGGGAATCAAAATTGCTGAAAGGGAGAGAGAGAAGTGTAGAGACTAGATGAGGCTATGGCCCTGCCCCCACAACTGCCCATATAGAGCAAGGCTGACTCACTTGGGGGCGTATCCTGCCAGAGGCTCATTTTCCCAGGTGTTCTTCCAGGGGCAACTGTGGCAAATAAATTATAGATTCTGGGTCTTTCTACACAAACCAAGTGAGGGTTATAGGGCTGCATAGAGCTATGTAGAAGGCAGAACAGCTCAGCAGCATGAGAACTCTTCTAGCACTTCTTCTAGCAAATGCAAGAGGAGTATCCCTTTGGGATCAAGCAGATCACTGGGAAATGTTAGTTACCACCTCATAACCTAGCTGTCCAGGAAGCAGTAGGTCTAAACTTTTGGAAGAAGTATCCCCTTACAGGGAGGATGTGTAACACACTGGAAAAGTGTGTGGTGTGTCCTACAGAGGCTGATCTGCACAAAGGATAAGATCACCTCAGGGATGCTGGGGAAGGAAAAAAGGGAAATAAAAACAACCCAGGAAACTACAGACCAGTTAGTTTAACTTCTGTGCCAGGGAAGATAATGGAGCAAGTAATTAAGGAAATCATCTGCAAACACTTGGAAGGTGGTAAGGTGATAGGGAATAGCCAGCATGGATTTGTAAAGAACAAATCGTGTCAAACCAATCTGATAGCTTTCTACGATAGGATAACGAGTCTTGTGGATAAGGGAGAAGCTGTGGATGTGGTATACCTAGACTTTAGTAAGGCATTTGATACGGTCTCGCATGATATTCTTATCGATAAACTAGGCAAATACAATTTAGATGGGGCTACTCTAAGGTGGGTGCATAACTGTCTGGATAACCCTACTCAGAGAGTTGTTATTAATGGTTCCCAATCCTGCTGGAAAGGCATAACAAGTGGGGTTCCGCAGGGGTCTGTTTTGGGACCGGCTCTGTTCAATATCTTCATTAACAACTTAGATATTGGCATAGAAAGTATGCTTATTAAGTTTGCTGATGATACCAAACTGGGAGGGATTGCAACTGATTTGGAGGACAGGGTCATAATTCAAAATGATCTGGACAAATTGGAGAAATGGTCTGAGTTAAACAGGATGAAGTTTAACAAAGACAAATGCAAAGTACTCCACTTAGGAAGAAAAAATCAGTTTCACACATACAGAATGGGAAGAGACTGTCTAGGAAGGAGTACGGCAGAAAGGGATCTAGAGGTTATAGTGGACCACAAGCTAAATATGAGTCAACAGTGTGATGCTGTTGCAAAAAAAGCAAACATGATTCTGGGATGTATTAACAGGTGTGTTGTGAGCAAGACACAAGAAGTCATTCTTCCGCTCTACTCTGCTCTGATTAGGCCTCAGCTGGAGTATTGTGTCCAGTTCTGGGCATCGCATTTCAAGAAAGATGTGGAGAAATTGGAGAGGGTCCAGAGAAGAGCAACAAGAATGATTAAAGGTTTTGAGAACATGACCTATGAAGGAAGGCTGAAAGAATTGGGTTTGTTTAGTTTGGAAAAGAGAAGACTGAGAGGGGACATGATAGCAGTTTTCAGGTACCTAAAAGGGTGTCATAAGGAGGAGGGAGAAAACTTGTTCACCTTAGCCTCTAAGGATAGAACAAGAAGCAATGGGCTTAAACTGCAGCAAGGAAGGTCTAGGTTGGACATTAGGAAAAAGTTCCTAATTGTCAGGGTGGTTAAATACTGGAATAAATTGCCTAGGGAGGTTGTGGAATCTCCATCTCTGGAGATATTTAAGAGTAGGTTAGATAAATATCTAACAGGGATGGTCTAGACAGTATTTAATCCTGCCATGCGTGCAGGGGACTGGACTCGATGACCTCTCAAGGTCCCTTCCAGTCCTAGAATCTATGCATCTATGCTGGAACAATTTGTATAGTGGGGGTGTTGAGAGCCATTGAGCCAAATGGTAAACACTGTATATGATGGAAACCACTTCAAGCAAGGGGGACAGCAGCACTGCCAGTTCTAGCACCTATGGATAGCCTACTACATAAATGCTAAACGTTTACTTGCTTATTTTATATTCCACAGAGAAGCAGGCCTTTTGTTAAGGAATCACAGTCCCTCAAATTCAAGTTTGAATTTTCTGATAGAAGTCAGTCATCTGGTTCAGACTGTAGCTGATTACAGAGAAAAAACAATTCCAACTAGTAACTTTTTTCCTGAGGCTATTATATCTCTCAGATCTGTACTCTATAACCAGAACAAATTCCTCTTTATCATCCTCCTCCTTCTATATAAAAACATGGGTAAAATCCTGGTCCCATTGACTTTAGTAGGGCCAGGATTCTTCCCTCTATATGTCTGCCATGGTGCTGGGCTTGC
This sequence comes from Trachemys scripta elegans, assembly GCF_013100865.1. NCBI lineage: Eukaryota > Metazoa > Chordata > Testudines > Emydidae > Trachemys > Trachemys scripta. The sequence continues at coordinate 102,016,074 of NC_048304.1, read as the reverse complement.
CACATGAGGAACGTCATTATCTGCACTTTAGGTGCCTTTCCTGTACCCCCTGCACTAAAGAGAAAAACAAATTGTTGCTTTAACTGGTGCCATTTTCCCTTGCAAATCCAGTGGAGCTGGAGGAAGTAGATTCATATACTTTTATGAAAATTCTATTAAATAGCAGAAAATAAATAAACTGTAGATGTAGACTTGTAAACTACATCTGCAATTGAATTAAATTAAATTAAAACAATATTGACTTTAAATAAATAGTAAACATCTTGATTTGCACAGTAGCCCCTCCATCTGTTCTTTACTTCTGTCCTATGGTATCGCCTTTTGTTCTGGTCTGTATTTAGATTGTAAGGTTTTCAGGCCAGGGAATGTTCCAACTTTGCTTTGAAGTAACTTCCAGCCCCATGTAGATTTTAGTAAGAACTCAGCAGTACAACTAGTCCTATTTGGGGGCAAAATTTTGACAAACATTTTCATCAAAATTTTGGAAGTCAGAAAATTTCTGTCAGCCCTGCAACTGGTAGAGAAACAGGATAAACTTTTGTGTGCGGTAATCCTAAATTCTGTTTTTGTTGAAACTTCAAATTCTGACCAAAAATGTATCAATAAAAATCAAAATTCAGAAAATTTTGATCATCTCTGACACAGGAGGCAAGATAGTTGAAGAGAAAACATAGGACTTTTATTAACTGTGTTAATACTCAGCTCAGGCTAAGTCTGCCCAGTCGAGGAAATATCCAGTTCACACTACAGCAAACATGTAACAGACATTAGTCACATTGCTTAACGCACTACTGTAAGGTGCTGAGATACCACAGTGATGAGCACAGTGTAAAAACCTATATAGAATAGAATAAAATAGAATAGAATAGACTCACACAGTTTGCAGCACAGTTACTTTCATAATAGGACCTTTACATACTGTAGCAACAAAAAAAGCCCAGAGCAAGCCTAAGCCACTGCAGTAGCAACAGAAAATTGTGGGTGGAAAGAGGACTGGCACAACCTAATTCTGATTACAGTTAATGCAACTGTTTAAGTAAGTGAGAGAGAGGGAGAGAGAGAATTGTGATAAATCATAGTAAGGAGTCCGGGAGTTAAAGAACCATTGCCCTAGAATATGAACTGGAATATAAAAAGTTGTAAGCAGAGCTACATCTAGCTGAGACATTGCAGCATAGTTGATCAGCATGTTTGCTGAAGGAGCAGGAGAAAATAGGAACTGGCCTGAGGAAATACAAGGGAGGAGCAGAGGAGAAAAAAATAGTGAGAGAGAAAGAGAGCCAACTCAACACAGAAAAAGGAAAGTAAAGATTTTAAGAGAGACAGAAAATCCATTGTGTCAGAAACAGTGTCTCGAGTCAATCTCAGACAGGAAACAAATTATAAGTCAAATTCATCTCTGCACCAACACTAGTACTGATGCAGGAACTGAGGTGAGGCAGTTTGCAACTTCTTGATTCTGGGGATGATGAAGCAGGCTAGGGAAAATCTCAGAGCTGTTCTAAACTGCATGCATGCCAGCTGCCATGACCCCTATGGATTTTGCAGTAGCCAATGAACAGCAAGGGGGCAACGTGCATTCTAGCACTGTGGAGCTCCTGTGGTGCAGAGAAGAACAACTGCCACCCATGCACCCTCTAGAGGTTTGTAGGGGGGAAAAAGTGCTTTGTGTGTGAATCTTACTGTATGAGCACAATGGGCCAGATCTTCAGCAGGTGTAAATTGGCGTAGCATCATTGACTTCAAAGGAGCTACGACAATTTATGCCCACCATAATGCACATTTTACTTCTGAGTGCTTAACTGTGCAAATATAACAATATATTTAAATAGCTTTCTTTATGGAACAGTCATATAGTATCAGTCTTCAACCCAGAAAATCACACTTTTTTTTTCATTTGGGTGAATTTACAAGAAGTATAGGGATAATAGCAGTGTCTCAAGCCAGCATAATGCAAGCAGGTGGTGGATAAACTTCCACCTATGGTTCTGCCAATATATCTTAATCCCAACTGGCAACACCCCTGCTACTCCAGTCCTTGACCATTTTTGAGCAGATATTGGTAGTCATGCCAAATTGTGTAGTGGTTTTCATTATGTGAACAAATGGAAACTACGATGAGGCTCTCAAATCCAATTTTCACTTGTGAATTGAGCCTGGGTTTGACCTCAGGTCTCCAGAAGTGAAAGGATACTGCACTAACCCACAGTGCCACCATATCTCTGCCATCACTTGTTAATGATATTTTGCATGCTGCATAAGCCTGTATGTGAATTGAGGCTGCCTGAGGGAGAGATTCACAGCCAAGATGAGACTGTATGCCAGTTTGACTAAAAATGCAACATTATTTACAAGGAAATACAACAGCCATTTGTGAAAAGTGAATAACTTTTCATAGACTTACATGAATAACTATATCTTCCAAAGTGTCAAAGTACCGATTGAATCCTTACCTGAAAAACTTTGTGACCAGGAATTTACACATTTATTTTGCAGGTGAAAACCCCTGTGCATGAGCTACCAATTACAGTTGTCTTTTAACACTTGTGTGTGTTTGTGTGCACAAATCCTAACGTTTGTCTGTATTCAGGCATTTAGGCTGTTTAAAGGGTACCCTCAGATGTTAGTGCACATGTAGTGTTTGTGCAGGTGTGATTTTGTATGTAAATCTGTGGAAGCTGAAGGCTGATCATTTGATCTGTTGTACACTTTTTTCCTATATTAATTATTCTTTGAGTGAACATGCTTAACAAGGTTTAAGGAACAGGAAACAATGCACACTCAGATCACCTCCAGAGCCGCAGCATATATTTCCTTACATTCTCATGCTTGGATTTTAACTTGGAAGGAGCTCTCTTGTCAGGTAATTTTGCTTCCCTATCAGTTCCACCATAGTCCTGATGTGCCAACAGTGCAAAATGAGAGGCTATCTTAATAGTTGATAAACTGGACCACTATTTATTTAGGGAGAAGATTATCAAACAAATTATACCGAGAACCAATAATAGATGAAAGGTTAAAGATTTCTGTAAAGCATGCAATTCACCCTGTCTCTTGTAGTTTACAGTGGAAATTAGGGTTTCTTCATACTAAGTTTATAGGAACATTATAACCATATTTCAACCTTCCTTTCCTCACAAATCTTTGACATCATTACTTTCTTGTTTGGGAATTTATGTTAAGGACAATTATGAAACAAAAATATACCACCATTTGGGAAAATATACAACTTCTTATCAGAGGGATGTGGATGTTCTTCTTGCCAGTCTACAGACATAGAGATTAAATTTCAGAGAGAGATTTATTTCGTACTATTGTCCCGTTATTCACCAGAGGATTGTGCAATGCAAGTAATCTGATCAGAATAATGCATAGGGACATATTTCAGAAAACCAATAATTGTGGTAACATTGAGCTCTGCAAGGTGCCAAAATAAAGTCCAAAATCACTCTCACTCTCTTCCACAATTCCATAATCATGACATCATAATATGCTGCACTATTGTCCATTAAAGCTAAAAGCTTAAAGTAATCAATGCTGGACATTTGGAGATTTATTGTAATCTACAGCACTTTTGCAGATTGAAAAAAAAAAACCAAATTATATTTTATAGGTGTGCCATATTTTACATTTTACACCTTTTATTTCTTTAAACTGGCTTGTTTTTTGGCTATTGCTGTTTGGGGTTTTTTTTCCTCCTCACTGACTGCTGCAAGCTTTTATATTATGTTAGGAAGCAGTTAAGTCAAACAACAGAAAAAATTACTAAAACTGACTGTATTTAAATTCTGTTTACTTCCTTAACCTTTTGACTTACCTATACAAAAAGTAATCTTTCATAAACAAGTCCCAAACAAAATCATTGCCTATTTTACTTTCCTTAAATCCTTATGGAATAAACAGAAACTGTAACAAGATCCTTTTAACCATTTTTTATTCCACTCATATTTGCAATGATTTTATAACTGATGCTGGTTTGCCTCTCTCACATTATCACAATCAGTGCATCCTGGGATTAAAAACCATTTAGGGCCCAACTCTTAAAGAAAGTCCCCACACAGCAGTATAATGAACATTGTTTCTTTTTATTGTTGCTAGGTTTATTGGTATGCCAAAGAGGCAGTGAAGCTCAGTCCTCATTCTAAAAACAAAGAAGTGACCCACTTACTAGCATGGTAGCAGCACATAAAGACAGTACAAAGGTTCCAACGAAGACAACCATGAGGCCTATAAATGGCAAATATCCCATTTAACTGGGAAGGGGTCACAAATTAGACACATCTCAAGAGAAATGTTCTGATTTTTTTTCTTTTAAAACATGTATCAGTGTCGAAATTAATCTAGAACAAGTGTGTTACTCCTTGAAAAATGGCACTAAAGAGGGAAAGGCAATCCAATGAGCTCCTCGGAAGCCTATTCACATGGGAAATCCACAGAAGTCAGTACAGCTCTCTATGGATCTATTCCAGAAGCCAGATCTTGCTGAAAGGATATATTGCTTTAGGCCTCAATTCAGGAAAGTACCCCTATTCGGGACAGCGCTTAAGCATGTACTTAATGTAAGCACATGCTTAAGACTTATTAAAGTCAATGATACGTAAGTATGTGCCTAAGTACTGCTCTGAGTAGCTGGGCTTAAGTAAGTACTTAAGTATTTTCATGAATCAGGGTCTCAAACAGAACTACTCAGATGAGTAAGGCTAGCAGGATTTGGCTCACTGTGACTTGTCATCTGGGGTATGCCGTGGCAAGATTATCATGCAGTAAGTGTGCTCTGGATTATGACCATGCCAAGAAAATAAAATGACAACAACATAAATTTACAAAAATTTATATACCTGTCACAATTACAGACCCCAAAGTGCTCTACAGTCTGTCGATATAGGGATCACTGAGCCACCACTAAATTGCCACCAATTCAGGTGGAAGTCTTTTTGTGCCAGCTACAATATATGATATCACTCGGTCGCACTCTCCTAAAAGAAATCTAGCAGCAGCACCTTGATCACTGGTGTTACTGCACCATAGAAAAGGCTTCAGGCTCAGTTTACAAGCACCTGAGTGGTAATCACTAGGCTATTGATCCAATTAGCACTAAGCGGGAGGATACAAGTAGGAGGATCAGGATGCAGAGGGGAGGAGCTCAGAGGGTGAGCTGTGTGAAGGACAGAAGCGGTGTGAAAAGCTCCTACTTCAATACGCCTGTGTCATGTTCCATTTGCAAAAGAACTGTGGAATAAAAAGTACATGTTGTGAAAAGGAAACAGGCTGGGTACATTTATCACCACAAGTTGACAGAAACCCAGCTAAGCAATGTTACTCACTGGGTACCTATTGAGGCACCCTGTGGCACATGGGGGCTTCTCCAGGATTTTTACCCTCTCCGTTGAGAAAAGGAGACTAGATGGGTGACGTGCACTAGGGCAGGAGGATCTGGATGCAATGGAGGAGACGCTGCGCTGACAAGTCGAGCAACGGACAGCAATGCAGAAGATCCAGCAGGCAGAGAGGTGAGCATTTCTTGGTTGACAGTTGGAGCAGCAGTGGACATTACAGGAGTTTATTAAAGTGCAGTCACAGGTATGGCAACAACTCCTCTAAAGGCCGGTGAGTTCCAATGAGGGGACTAGAAATTGGGCAGTGGGCTAGGTAATATGTAAGATAACTCCAGGAGATGACTGATGCCTTTTTGATGAGTTTTGAGTGGATGGCTACCAATGTTATATGGGACAAGGGTGTTTGGGAACTATGGCTGGCACCATGTCTGACCAGCAAAGCGCAAGAGGCTTATAAGGCCCTGAGCAAAACACAAAACCAGAGACTACTCTGAAGACTTCTGTTCGGGACAGGATGGGCCTGTAAGTGGAGAAGTACCACCAAAAACTTTGAGCAGCTAGGTGGAATGGTGGCATACACCCCAGGGCATTCACACAGAAGTGTCAGACTAGGCCATTTGGTGGCAGAGGCCAGATCGGCAGGACATAGAAACCCTGATGGATGCAATTATCCTTGAATGGTTTATGCAGAGCCTCCATGAGGCTGCTACAGTCTGGGTCCAGAGGCATCAGCCAGAATCATTAGATGCTGCTGTGAAACTAAGAGGAGTATGTGGAAGCAAACCTCCCATGAAGAGAACTCTGTCCCCCTACAAACAGGGAAGTGAGAAAGAAGACTGGGGAACCTCTTTAATCAAACCCTGACAAGGGGATGCAAGGGGTGAATAAGGGTACCCCAACAGCCCACACAGTAGTTTGCTACCAATGCAGGGGCAAAGGATACATAAAAAAAGACTGTCCATACATGGACCTCAGGTTCATGGAGTTCTGTGGGTGGACAGGTGTAAAAAGCAAGTCTGGGATAAAGACAGTGCCTGTCAGAATAGGCTGGAGAACAACAAGGGGAGTGGTAGACTCGGCAGCTGCATGTTCCCTAGTCTGAAGTATGTTGATTAGGCCACTGTGGCAACGGAGAGAGGGTTATGATAACATGGGGGGGTAGAATAATTCCTCCCATCAGGAAAATTTAAGTGGCAGAGAGTAGGAATAGTAAAGTCATTATACTATTCATTCATGATACGAACAGACCAGACTCCATTTACCTTGAGTAAGGAGGACACAGGATGGAGGGGAAAACAAGAATGTAGATCCTGCAGATAATCTTCCAGAGGTTTTGTGAGATGATCTCAGACATAGAGGAATGAGCCCAGAAAGCACAAAACACTGGAGGACTTAGGGGGAGGAGGAAGCAGAACTTGAAAAGGGGTCAGTGGTTTAGGCAATACTAGATCAGGACCTCCTAAAGGAGAAGTAGGGCGGAGGCTTGATGACTCCCTTCAGAAACAAGCTTTGAAGAGAGGGAGAAGGGTCTCAATAAGGACACCTTGATGGGTGAACTTTCACCGATATCTTGCCACTTGCTCAGGACTAAGTCATGGGAAGAGAGGGATACCAACCCTCTGACTCTGGAAGGACAACTTACTCTAGTATGTCCAAGACAGAAGGAAAAGAAACCAAAGCTAAGATCAGTGGGGCGTGATTGGTGTGATGATCTATGAGCCGAGATAGAGCTGTGGGGGAATCTCCACCCTCAAAGTGTACTTTTTGTGGGTGGAATGCAGGGGACCCTCACCAGTGGCCCATGGAAGGCCAATGTGAAAGGGCATGAGAAATCCCAATAGAACCCCAACCCCATAAAGACAGTAGGGATCCAACAGAGAAAAAGATTCCCCTGGTAGGCAAGAAAAGGTCTCAATTGAAATAGGGGAGGAGGTATATCTCAGAGTGCTAGCAACAGCCTGATCATCAGCATTGCTGCAGCACAGAAAAAGCCGCAGGCTCACCTGGGAACAATTAAACGCTTTATTTTGGGGGATTACAAGCACCTGGGTGATAATTACTAGATTACTGAAACAGTAACTGGAAGGATATAAGTGGGAGGAACAGGAAGCCGGAGGAGGAGCTCAGAGGGCAAGCTGTGTGAAGAAGAGCAGCTGTGCGGAAAGCTCCTGCTGCAATATGCCTGTATCTTATTCTGTTTGCAAAAGAACTGTGGAATAAGAAGTACACATGGTGAAAGGGAAACAGGCCGGGTGTGTTTATGACCATGAAATTACAGAAACCAGCTAGGCGGGACAGCTCAACTGGGTAGCTGAAGAAGCTCCATGTGATGAAGAGGGGTTGAAAAATAATTTAACTAAATGAAAATACAGAGGGAATTTTGGGTAGGCGAAATATAATTACCAAAGCTGGAATTTGACCAGAACGCATTGGCTCTACACTTGCAAAAAAAAGTGCCATGGGACCATTACTGCACATGAGCAGTCAGAGCCTTCGTTTTACATCTCTTCTAATGGCAGATGCTCCTGAGCACCGTGTAGGGACATTGATTCATTATTGACTGTTGAACAAGAGTATCACCTACTGAATCCCAAACATCATGTCTTGCAGCATCTATGATTTCTATGGAGGACTCCCACTTATGAGATCTGAGAAAATCACAGCCCAAATAATGTAGTTGTGATTTTCTCACTTCTAATAAGCCAACAGGATCAGACGTAGTTGGTACTTGGCTGGGTAACTTATAAAAAAAAAAACCCAAAATCCTAGTTAATCATATTTCACAAGAGAATATGAGTGTTTTTGGTGAAATAGAGTTGCTGTGTGACATAACGTAAGAATGCCAGATACAGTGGATCCAGTTAACAATTCTTCCTGTTAATAGTAGATAAGAGAATATTTATAATGGGTAATTCTGCTAGAACTGGTAATATCTAACTGCTAGGATAAAGGCAAAAGAAAACTTTTAAAGATGCCCATTATTTATCACCCTAGTAATTCAGAAGTTAACTTGAATCACCACTGATGCAGGTGAAGAGACATACAACAGCAACTTAAAATGAGTTCTCTTACTCTGATCTACTCAGATATTCCACTATAGAAATCCAAAGCATATCCCAAAATGCAAAGACACCCACGTGGCCTCTGTGTTCCAAAATCATCACAAAGGCCCTCATCCTGCACCATTAAACTCAGTGGAGCTTTGCCATTGATTTCAGTGAATATAGGAGCAAGCCCAGAATGCTTATTGCAGCTCCACACACCAATGTAAACCTCATTGCAGCAGAACCTAAGGGCACATTTCATATATGACTGCAGAGAAAGCCCACTCAGAATGGAGGACAGGAGTGTTCATGTAGAATTTATACTACAAAAAAAAAAGTCCTTACTCTATGCCTCAATGTGAATTCATCAATTTAACTTACACTTAAATGGAAAATCGCTATACAAAGACCATAAAAATGTATTATGTTATCAATTGAAAGGTTTACACTGCTGGCAAGCTCAGGGAAAACATACCTTTTCACCATCACAAGCCTGAGTGAACTGCATTACGAAGGATCCCATATATATCTTTAACTTTTGTACATGGCAATTCTCTTCTCATGTGTTCTTAAATCAAGTGAGCAATGGAAAGGTAGATGAAGAAGTGCAGAGAAAGGTAGAGGATGGAAGGGAAAAGGAACATTGAGAAAGAAAAGAAAGTGTAAAAAAGAAAAAACTGAAAGAGGAAAAACTTAGGAATGAATAAGAGAAAAGGAAAATAGAGATGCAGATGGGAAAAAGAAAGGGGCAAGGTGCTCATTGGGAAGATGAATTACAAATGTGTCTCAAAAAATGGTTTTAAAAGAAAAAACATTTCAAACCAATTGGTTTCCCAAGTAATTTCTATTTTCACAGTGCCATGAGAGGAGCGTGAAGGAAAGGAATGGGAAATATCTAGAGGAAGACTAACACAATGTTATTTACCACATTAATAAGGGCAAAATCTCTGTGCAGCAAATCTCTGGCTTTGCACAGTGCTAATAAGCTGTCCACTATGCTCTAACCTCTGTCCATGACCACTGTTGACAGTGGACAATGGTATTGTCTGGCTCTCCTTTTCATCCTACTAACAGTCTCACACATGACAAAAGGCACAGCTTAGAGCTCCCTTTAGAGGCTTTAAATAATGTTTTGTTGCGGTATTTTCTAACGTGTGTTGAGGTGGGGAATATGCGGTGCATATTGTCTTCCACATAGTCACAATTCTATTATAAAAAGATCATAGAATCATAGGTCTGGAAGGGACCTTGAGAGGTCATCTAGTCCAATCCCCTGTGCTCATGGCAGGACTAAATATTATCTAGACCATCCCTGACAGGTGTTTGTCTAACCTGTTCTTAAAAATCTCCAATGATGGAGATTCTACAGCCTCCATAGACAATGTATTCCAATGCTTAATCACCAAGGCAGTTAGGCAGTTTTTTCCTAATGTCCAACCTAACCCACCCTTGCTACAATTTAAGCCCATTGAAGGTGTTCCCAGTTTCTACTCATTTTGGAAACTCTTGTAGTACCACAGTTTTATGGGATGAGTGAACAATGGAAACTCATACACCGTTCTGAACTTCCAATATTAATTAGCGTGGAATTGTCACCTACTCATTTTATTAATGGAAGTTGAAGAGTGAGAAGTGGTTTGAAAGGATTTTTTGTGGCTCACCTTCCTTTGTTGTTGCTGTGGGGTCCTGACTGTGCCTTTTTCCCCATCCCCACTCAATTACAGTGTAAAAACGTTTAAGCACAACACTCAGAAAAACCCTTCCTTTAACATAGGTGTGTAAAAGCTGACATGAAAGACTCTGAAAATGAAGGGAGGGGAAAGGTTTTGTTCTATTTTTAAAATAGAAATTATTCATAGTTAGTCTTGATGAGTTTGTATGATCTACTGTGCAAAGATCTACTTGCACAGTTTTTAATACCATCTACACAAAAACAACCTAAAACATAATCTGTTATAGTTTAATTTAAGCTCTTTTTTGCCCCAAAAGGTGAGCATTTATCCAATATACCATAAGGATTATTCATGTGAATAAGGGCTCTAGGATCAGGTTCTTCATAGTTGTTATAAAGAATGGTGTATTAGATAACACAGAAAATATTATAATGCCTTTATATAATCAACCGTGCAGACTCATCGGGAATACTGTGTGCAGTAATAGTCACCCCATAGGGTTCAAAGAAGGATGACAAGAATGATCAGGAGCATGGGACAGAAAGATTGAGAAGATTGCAGTTGTGTCTTAGAAAGAAGAAATACAAGAAGGGCCATGATAAAGTATATAAAATACTGAATGGTATAGAGAAGATAAATTGGGAATTTCTGTTTTCCCTGTATCATAATACAAGGAGGGGGCAATCAATGAAATTAAAAGGTGGCAAATTCAAAACTGATAAAAGGAAATACTTTTTCATAAAACACATAATTAGACCATGAAACTCATTGGCACAGGAAGTCATTACATAAAGAATACAGCAAGATTCAAATAGGGTTGGGCATTTATATGAAAAGAAAAACCATGAAGAGTGATTATAATTAATTATAACAAACATTTTGAAGGGCTATTAAATCTCATGCTTCACACCTTAAGCCAGTCTCTGACTCAGGGTGAGACCTAATGGGGGGGGAGAAGAAACCCAAATAGCTCCCAAATGCATGTTTCTTACATGTTCCTCTGAGGTATCTGGCACTGGTCATTGTGGGAGACAGGATACTGGCCTAGATGGACCTTGAGTATGATCGAGTGTGGCAATTCCTATGTTCTGTAGCAATAGTTTTCTAAAAAATAATTGGTTTGGAATTGTATGTTTGGAATTAGAACCTATCTAATATTGTTAAATAAAAAGCCATTTTGGAGTTGTAAAGGCACACAACAGCATTGGAAATCGGTAAGCATCTTTTATTTTCTTCACTTGCCTGATCTAAAGAACCACCACATAAAAAAAAATTGTTAACATAATCTTTGCTAGACAGGGACCTTGTGTAAATTTAGTATAAATGTTGAATGGATTTTTACTACAGAATTATAAACACTTGAAAATAAAGGTTCATACTGGACACGATGACAGTATAACTATCACAGAACTATTGGCTGCCACTACAAAACGTATATAGTAAAAATTCCCTAAACCAAATTCTCTTCCAAAGCGGATGACACTCATGGACTGAAAAGAGACTGCAACAACACTGCTGGCTTCTCTATCACAAAGTTCTTTCAGGGCTGGCAACCTTCCAGTAACATGTCCAAGTTTAGAAGGCAATTCTTTTCCTCCAGTTCTTTTTCACATCCCTCAGGAAAACTGCATGAAGAAGTCACAGCTTTTGTTGGTTATAGTACATCAAGATTCAGGAATAGCTGCTAATTGTAACGTTTGTAATTATTTCGAGTTTTAATTTTAATAATGACTCTTCATGATTCTGTTGACCAGAGGGAAATTTTAATCCCAAATGTGCCCAAGTGTCAAAATTGCCATTATCCTGCAGAAAAAAAGGCTTTTAGAAGGAGGTAAAGTTTACTTATTGAAAATTAGAAATGAATATTTATTGTCAGATCTCCATCTGAGATTAAATCCTTTTATTTAACACAGGCTGAAAGTGTAAATTATTCAAATGTTTACATTTGAATGGCTGCTGTACTCTAATGATTCCATTTTCTACAGTGTATTAGTGGTAAGATAATGAAAAGCTTCATCAGAATGGAGTGTTATACAAACAACTAACTTCAACTTTTCACAGCAGAATAAAAAGACTCTGTGGCTCAGTCAATTAGGGCTGGATCATGCTGCTACTTAAGTCAATGGGAGTAGAATCAGCCCCCCACCGCCCTATCTTTGACTTTTTACTCGGTTGCCCAGCTGCACATCTTACCTAACCTGGATTCTTCCTAGACTTCTCTTCCCTCATACTACCAATATCATCCTTATCTCGCAACAAGGATATCAGGGGTGAAATCCTGGCTCCCCTATAGTCAATGGCAAAATTCCTATAGACTTCAAGAGACAGGATTTCATGTCTTCCAAGTGGGGTTGATACCAGGATATCCTCATTCACCACTGTGAAGCAACCGCTGGAAAGACTTTCTCCTCTCCCTGTTTAGAAATAGGAAGAAGTGCTCTTCCAAAGTAGCAACCTTTCTTCCTGTACTCTACCTCCAACTTCTTCTACGAGCACCTTCCAGCTCCCACTGAAGTCAGTGGTATTCTTTCCCTATGGATCTGATCCTAAATGATAATCAGAGGAGACGAGCTGGAGCCAGAGCTCAGGAGGAGAACTATCCACTTAAAGAACATTATTGTCCTTAGGATCCGCTGACCTTTAAAAAGTAGGTTTGTCACACTGTCAAGCTGGGAATAGAATCAGGGAGGACTTAAAATTGACCAGCACAGGATTTGTATAAAATAATGTTGTGAGGGGTTTTTTGATTGATTGTTTTTGTGTTTTTATATATATATATATATATATATATATAATATATAAAAATTATGGGCAGGGGGTAGCGGGTGGGCTTAAACCTTCAAAATATCATGAATGACATGTCCAGTGTCCACTGCTTTTCGGAAAGACCTTTGTTTCAGAATATGTATACTTCAGTCTCACCTCTTAAGTGAAGGGATGGAAATGTTGGATCATTAACAAAGACATCCTTCCACCAAAATATCCAGCAGTCACCAGGGTTGACTAAATAGATTAAATACTAAATAAATTATCAAAACACAAATGATTATAAGCAGCCTCATAAAAATCCTTTGAGTATCAAGTGTTCAGCATCAGTCTCTTGACTGATGTCATAATTTCACAGCCTGTGTAATCACCATACAGTCTAATGTAGATAAGATCTGAGTTTCTCATGTTAAAAAAAAATAACCAGAAAAATAATGTTTTAAATGATTCAGGCCATATTTATCCCTCAAAGAACCAAAAAAAAAAAGGCACAGGCCCAACTTTTTTCCCTGTTAGCACTCCAGCTCAAATCTTCACCTTCATCTTCAATTGTGTCACTTCTGTTGTGCACAATTGTATATTGGAGCTTCCCTTTTGTTTTCTGCCAGTATAATTTTTTTAATATACAAAGGCAAGTTTTCCTTGACCAACTGTACATGTCTCACTTTTATTGTGAGGCACAAGGCCTTTAGACTCATGTCTTTTTACCTCTCAAGAAGTGTATTAATGGCCCAGTAAAGCATATTCTGGAGTGCATTCATATTAATATAACCTAGTTCTTTGTTTTTTTCCTATGAAGTATAAAAACCAATTGTTTTTGTATCATTCTGCTAGGAAATGTATTTCATGGGGGGGGGAGAAGAATTCATTTTTTTAAATATTCACATTACATTTCTAGAATTATTTATTTTTACTTATTTATTTTTAATTGTTGCTCCATGTTACCTTCTGTTTTGAACCCTGTTCAATCCTGTAACACAGCTGAACTGCTGTCTTCAGCAGCTGTTCACAGGTAGTCAAGTCCCTGTCAGGGATCGTTGTCTATTAAAAGGTCTAGTTCAGGTGATAAACAGTTCTTGATTTAGCTTCTTAGCAGAAAAATAATTTGAAAGAGGCTAGGAGGTTATTTTAAAATAACAGCTTTTCCTTTCTTCTTGCTAGCTTGCAGCATTCAACAGCACTTCACCAGTGGCCAACTTACTTTCAACTTAGAGTTTTCAAAGAAAAACAAATAAAACTGAAGATGTAAGGTGAAAACTACAAACTTTAACCATGCTTTCTGCTATTAAAGTGTGTTCCACAGATGCCTTCAAAATCTCCAGAAATAGTGGGACATTATTTTTACTACAATTCCCTATATTTTTTCTTCACAACTAATTAAAATGCATTTTCTAGCAGTTCACTTAAACTCCCATGAAAATGCTGGGCTCAATCATACTCAAATTGAAGTCAATGAGAGTTTTGCCATGACTGGTTTATTCACTGGTGAATAAAGGATTTTCAGATAAACAAATCAAACCCTTAGTATGTGTGCATAAACAATGATGTTAGAGATAGTTGGCTAGATGATGCTGACACACACACACACTGATCGTTGGAGCCTTTGTTACTTACTCCCCAGTAACAAGGGAGTGCTGAGAGAATGCGGAATCGGTCAACGCTATACTCAACTGATGCGGCAACTCAGGTGGTCAAAGGACATCTACATAGAACATATCACTGGACATCGGCAATACCAGGAGGGATGAGCTGGAGTGCAGATGAGAGGCACAGTCAGGAAAGTAACTGAAATACTTTCCTCATGGACTGTATTTTCTAAATGGACAACCTACCTAATTTTCCATTACTGAGAGACAATCTCCACTCATGGATATATTTTGCTTTCCACAACCAAATCTCTGTACAACAGATTCTAATATCTAAACTTTATTGTTAAATCTATTCACATAAATGTGGGTTATTGCTGATTATGTACTCTATGCATCATATGACTTTTAAAAACAAACTTGGTATTTGTGGATAATCTAAGCACTATACCCAGATGTACAGACACTCATTTCTCAACCTATGTATTATAGAATTTTTTTTAACATTAGCTTTAATGAAATTAATGAAATTTTTAAATTTCTAGGTGGTTATAGTATACTATTATTACAACAATGTGTAACCCATTGATCCCTACCCCCATTTTTGTCCTATGGCTGCAGAGGTGTTAATGAGCCACTCCACCTTGAATGTTCCATTAGAATATGTGCTAACAACCGAACAATCTGTTCCACTTATGAGGCTCTGAGTACTTTTCCTAGACCTAAGGAAGAGCTCTGTGTTGCTCAAAAGCATGTCTCTCACCAACAGAAGTTGGTCCAATAAAAGATAATACCTCACCCACCTTGTCTCTCTAATATGCTGGGACAAACAGAGCTACAACAACACTGCACATGTCTATGGACATTTTCTAGTGCTGCAATATTAGCTTATATGGATATATGGTCATGTTTAAATCCTCATCAAACACACATATCTAATATTGCCATATCATTACCCTACAATCTCATTTGCTTATTAGGTATCAACACATCTAGGGCCTGATCCAGATTAAAGGTAGCAGAATAGAGCCCCCAGTCTGTTCATCTGGTGTTATATGAGAATGACTTATTCAGACATGTACTAATTATTTGGATAGTCAATGCAGAACTGTACAATATATAAAGTAAACCATACTTCTGAGAAAGCAAAAGAAAAAATATGAACTCAGAATGAGCAAATCAAAAAGTTACATATACATCTGAAGCAAATGAGGAGCACTCATTGCTCCACCATAAAACAATCTGAGCAGTTTTCTCCTACATTTCTTATGTGACTGAACAAGCACTCTCTGTTTCAACTCTACTGTCCATATCAGCCACATATGTGGGAGACTGGAGGATGAATCTGACCTTACTCCCATTGATAACAGGATCAGAGTCATAAAAATGCCTGGGCTTTTTTTTTTTTTTTTTTTAAATGTAAGAGTAATTTTTCCTTTATAGCATATTTATAAATGCTTTGAAAACTCAGTGGATGCAAGTGAGCCTACAATTCTTTTAAGGGGCGGGGGGGGGGGCAGAAGATGATATATTTCCATGCATATCACATAATTATATTAAACTGGAGAAACTGTCATAAAAGGAAAAGATCTGTATAAAATCTGAGTAAACAACAAGGAGAAGGCATTTGCCAGAACTTTTAACTTGTTAACAGCAACATAGCTTTTATTTACCTTTGATATCCTAGACAGGAATATATGAAAATATTTATAATTAATAACAACTAAACCAACATTTTATTCTTTTTATTAATTTTTAAATTTAGAAAAATATTAAAAAACATGAAGCTGCAGTTATTTGGCAAGCTCCTTGCAGTGTACATAAATAAATCTCTTTTAGCAAGTCTCCAAGGGTTTTAGGCAAAACTTTGTGAATGCCAAGGCAGAAATCTAAAAAAAAATTCTGGTTTATTTGTCGAGCCAAAAAAAAGTGGACAGCATGTCCAAAGTACAGTTTAAAGCATTATTTTTTGTACTAAGAAAGAAGTGATGTGAGTTTTTAGATCAAGAATGTATGTAAGGAGCCTTCCAGTGCACCAGTAACCCGAGGTTTTTAACTCTTAATAGCAATATTCTTTTGGGGGTTATAAAATACAGTTATTAGAGTTACAGATGTGATGATGAGCTTATTTTTATTTTTAATTGAAGACCCACTAAGGATGTGCATGTTTGATCAATTTATAAACAACTTTGAATTACTATGGTGCCATCAGCCAAAGATGGTCCTAATTGTACACATCAATATAGCTGTTTGGCTAATTGATTTTTGGGGTCTGCATTTTGGCTGTAAAAGCACTACCTATCTGCAATAGGTACAGTAGCTAGGACAAACAGTTGGGTAATCCAAACTCTACCTGCTGATGCTGATGCATTCTGATGTGTTTCACCAACTAGAGGTTTAGCCCCAAGCACCCTTCAGCACTAAGTAAAACTCCAGTCAGGCCCAATGAATGTGCATGTTGTCAGGCATGTGTAGTGTGTGCTAGATATTGATCTCCAGATATTGATAATTCCAGAAGATGGAGTAAATGGACTCTATCAAAACCCATATTTTCCCCTTAGTATGGGCCACCATTGATTTCAATGGAGTTGAATCAGGAAGTGAAGTGGTATAAATGACAGCTGAATTTGGCCCTGTTTATCACTGTAGACTAGTTAGCAGAGAGAGGTCAGAGCACCAGGACAAGTAGATAGTTCTGGTATATCAGCAGGAGCAAGAGAATACCTGAGAATGAGGTGGTCTAGCCTGTATCAGTACATACCCAGAAGGACCTGAATAATGGTCTGGCAGAAGGGACAATACTGTTATTATTACTATTGGTATTACAGTCGTGCTTTAGACATCCCAACCAAAATCAGGTCCTGTTGTATTAGGTACAGTACACAGAGAGAGAGAGAGGGACATCCTTATTGCCAAACAGTACCAAATCTAGGAGAGGGAACAGGCACAGAGAGTTGAAGCACCTTGCTCAAAGCAATACAGCAGGTTAGTGGCCGAGCATGGAACAGAACCATGGCCCTCTGTTTTCTCATCCAATAGCTAGAACACTAGACTGGGAGTCACATTGCCTTTCTAGTAACTTTAGAATCACAATTGTGGTGTTAATTATGTAACAATAGCTGTGGCACTGTCTTTCACAACAAGAAGCCATGAATCTAAGGATGTGGATTTGCCAAGTGTAGGTGTCACTGAAGGAGATGGGGATTCCCAGTTTAGCTCATTATAAAGATGTTGTGTTGTCATGTTCTGTATAAAATTGTGTAACGTCCTAAACCAGAAACAGAATACATGTATATACGTAAAATTTCAGGCCCTCTATATGATTGAATTAAGAGGCCACTAACCTGAAGGACATAAATAACCTAATTGTGATTCACTAATGGCCAGGTTGAAATCAACATGAGGGTACATAGTGGCTAGAAATTTGGACTTCAGTGGGTCAAGCCAGATCCCACTGATTTCATTACAAGGTGGATGGGGCCCTGAGAAATGAGAACAGAACCCTTTCAGCTTTGAGATACTGTATATTTGCAAAGGTGGCAAAACCAGTACCTATCATGCAATGATTTGGAGAGGAATAATTCTTTTTGGTCCTCATGCTAAAAGCTATATCCTCTTCGGGGAGCTCAGAGGAATTCCTGGATTCTCACCATTGCAATTTTATGGTCAGCAGTTTTCACATGATGTTATTGGTTCATGGTCTGTACAAGCTTGTGGGGTAGAAATTTATTCATTCATTTATTGAGCCATCACATTTGCCTTTCTTTGATAGTCCAGTGGTTATAAGGCTAAGCAACACACCTAGGACTACACACTAGTCAACATGTCCTTCTAATTGGTCATGGAGAGCTTTTGTGAGATGCCAAATGCCCTCAATTCTCATTTACTTCAGTGGAGGTTAAGGACACCCATCACTTGACCTGATTGGGCCCATTACTGAAGTGGCAGAATGATTCCCAGGTGCAGCAGTTTGGTCTGCTGTCAGCTACATATTCTTTTATGTATTAGGGCTTGAAGTTAGCATCCTACCACCAGCTTCAGTTACTTATATGTTTGTCTGTTTCTTGGCTGGCTGCTATCCCTGTCCCCGTGGCCCATGCTGCCATCTTTGGTTGTTCTATGTTTTACATCTCAGTAAGGTCCTTGATAGCAGTATCTGTGGACAGATTCACTAATATATAGTGCACTACCACCTCTGGTTAAAACTTTTGCCTAAAAGAGGCTCAAAGTCTATGGTGAACCACTGCGGGACTATGGCATGTCTTTCTGCAGAGGGAAAGTCATGCCATTCATGCTCTTTGCCTCATATTTGTAATGTACAAAGAATATTAATAACTAAAATTGGTTTAGGCACAAGAAAAACAAAGTTTTGCAAATCATTTAACAAAAATTTTGTAATGATGAGTTTGATTTTTTTAAATGCACTTCTGGTCAGTTGTTTTAGCTTGTAGCTTTCTGGTCATGAATAGAAAATACTTAATAAAATGTTAAAAACACAAAATGTGCTCATTAATGCCTTCCTTTTTCGATGCCTTCTTCCCCCTGTCCCCGCACCCTGATTTACAGAGGGAGCTGTACATTGCTCTGGGATGGGACAAAGTGAAGGTAACCTCTTTACCTCAAGCTGCCTGGAAGGTAGAAAAGAGCAGCTCCAGAATGTAGGCTGCCTGAGCAACCTCCCCATGTGTGCTACTCCCACAGCCATCTGCCCCAGGGACAACTTTGGAATTAGTGGGCATGCAAGCAGGAGGATAGCTTTTTGAAGTGCCTGTACTTCCCCTATGGCCTGCTCTCTTGAGAAGAACAGTGGCTTCCTGCAGTGAGGACAGGGACTTAGCACCTTTCCCTGCCCATTGCTTCCTCTCTTCTTTTCCTTGTAGGACAATCTGTGACAAAGGGAGGAACAATTCTTGAGGCCTGGCTTCGGGCTCAGCTGTCTATTTTAAAGTTTTCCAATGCACCTACCTCTGTGGTATCTTCCAGGTAAAACTGACTTTCCATGAGGCCTGCTAAAAAAAATTCAGATTTTTAACTACTGTGAGATCACAGTTGAATCACGAAAGAAGGCTTGTGTAGAATGGGTGAATTAATTACTGGGTTGCCACAATTAAAGATGCAAAGCACAAATCAGTTGAAAATTTGAGAATCTCAACTTTGAAATTCTTCAAACATCAGCTTCTAGTAGACTTTTTTTATGCAACACGTCACCACCCAGATATCCTCTATTGATAATAACTATAATAACTGTAAATATTTTTCGGTTGATATTGAAAAGTTTAAAAGCCTTCCACTGGCCTACAGTGTGTCAGAATCTAAAACAGAATTGAATGGGCCACCATTTTCAGCCTTTTACTGGAGAAAATAATTGTAAATTGAAATCCATATCATCACCATCACTTTGGACCCCTCAAGTGAAAAACAGGACACAGAAATGGGTTCAATCTGGATCCAAACTTTAAACACCCCAAAATCTGGGATTGTTCAGATCTGTGGGACTGCACTGAAGCCCTTCTGTAACAGGAACCTTAAGGTATGTTTAAGAAAAGGGAGCATACTCAATCTAGACACATGACAGGACATGCCTACCTATACATAGAGACATTATAATGAGAACAATGATTCTCCGGGAAGTCTTGTGTAGTCAATGGACGTAAGTCTTGGACAACCTAGATTAAAATTAGACTCTTCTCTGAAAAATTACACTGTAAAAATAACAACATCACCACATTCTCTCTCAAGCTTCCAGATAGAACTGGCCTCACAGAAAACGACTTTTTTTCTAACTTTAAGCCTTGCAAATTTACTATGATATCCACAACTCAAATTGTGTCCTTTCTGGTTCATGCATCATCACCAGTAATAGTATATCTCTCTTCATATCAGATAGAATATAATAGTATATCCCTCTGTATATTAGAAATTTGCTATTAAATACAGTAACTTGTTGCATGCTCTTACCTTAAGAGTTAGATTTCAAGTTAGTTATGGAATCAATCATTGTGTGATGGTGACATCACCACGACAGCCTCTTGGATAAAGTGAAATAATTTAAAGTACTGGCATAGCCATTAAGAAATATAACTTCTTGGGTATGTGTATGGTTAATTTGTGTTAACAGGTGGTTTGTATGTATTTATGTAAACAGTGATATGTGCAGGCTCTATCTACAGTACATTATGCAAGCCAACATTGGAATATACATGTACAATAATCACAGAAAGAAGAGTTTGTGTTCAGAACGATAAAGAAGAGAGTTTTATAGTAACAGAGCTGGCAAACACCCATGCTGAACATATTTGGCCAAACCTGGATTCTGGTCTGGGTCATGTAATTCCTTTCTATTTCAATGTTATACATTCATTTATATATAAATATTTATTTTATAATAAGGAACATTTGTGTCTCTGAGAAAAATGCAGATAATAAATCATAACTAGTGGATTTAGAAAAAGTACTAGTTTCCCATGGTTCTTTAAATCCCCAGCCAAGAATTTTAGTGAAATACTTGATACCTGGATTTAAAGGGGTAGCTGCACTTTCCCTCAGCATTAAGCAAGCAAACAAAAATCTTCCCTCGCAATTTGATGAGACACTGGATCAGGATGTGTTATGTCATACCAGTGTGAGGAACACACAACATGTTCCATTGCGCTTTCATGTGAAATGTAGCTCACTGAATGTGTAATGGGTGTACCTTATATTATAGTAAAGCAGATAATTTAATATTTCACATTATCTTTCATCTTTGTGCTGGAGTGCACTGCCTAGTTGGGTCCTGTGAGACCCTTCTGAAGCTTTAATATAACTTGGATGAACCTGGCCAGTTCCAACATCATCTTAAATTTCACAGTTGGATCTGCCAAGATGAATAAATAGATGGGAAAGGGTATGAA